>NW_020450463.1:268867-284685 GCF_003343035.1 Apteryx rowi | reverse complement strand
GGGGCAGGGCGGAGCGGCGGCGCCGCGGCCCCTCCTCGCCATGAACATCGACGTGGAGTTCCACATCCGCCACAACTACCCCTGGGGGCGGCTGCCGGCCAGCGTCAAGCAGGTACCGCCGCGCCGCGGGCTGCCCCGCTGGCTCCCTCCCGGCCCGCCGCCGCGGGGGGCGCGGGGACCAGGGGCGCTCGGTGTGGGGCCCCTCTGCGGGGAGAGGGGGACGTGGGGGCATGTGGGGTTTCTCTGTGGGGAGAGGGTGCGTGGGGCCCCTCTGTGGGGAGAGGGGGACATGGGGGCGTGTGGGGTTTCTCTGTGGGGACATGGTGTGTGGGCCCCTCTGCAGGGAGAGGGGGACATGGGGGCATGTGGGGTTTCTCTGTGGGGAGAGGGGGACGTGAGGGCGTGTGGGGTTTCTCTGTGGGGAGAGGGTGCGTGGGGCCCCTCTGTGGGGAGAGGGGGGCGTGAGGGCGTGTGGGGCTTCTCTGTGGGGAGAGGGTGCGTGGGGCCCCTCTGTGGGGAGAGGGGGACATGGGGGCATGTGGGGTTTCTCTGCGGGGAGAGGGGGACATGGAGGCGTGTGGGGTTTCTCTGGGGAGAG
The DNA here is from genome assembly GCF_003343035.1 of Apteryx rowi. Classification (NCBI taxonomy): domain Eukaryota; kingdom Metazoa; phylum Chordata; class Aves; order Apterygiformes; family Apterygidae; genus Apteryx; species Apteryx rowi. The sequence continues at coordinate 284,087 of NW_020450463.1, read as the reverse complement.
TGCGTGTGGGGTTCCTCTGCAGGGGGAGGGGAACATGGAGGTGTGCAGGGTTTCTCTGTGGGGACATGAGGGTGTGTGGGGCCCCTCTGTGGGAAGAGGGGGATGTGGGGGCATGCAGGATTTCCTTGTGGGGAGAGGATGTGCGGGATCTGTGGAGTCTCTCTCTGGTTGGGGGGGGGCATTGGGGTGTGTAGACTCCTTCTGCGGGAAGTGGGGTGTATGGGGACGTGTGAGGACCCTCTGTGGGGGGGGGGATGTGGGGGTGTGTGGGGCCTCCCTGTGGGGAGGAGGGGAGTAGGGATGTGTGCGAGGGGGTCCCCTTGTGGGAGAGGGAGCATGGGGGTGCATGTGGGTCTCCCTGTGAGGAGAGAGGGGTTATAGGGGCATGTGTGGGTCTCTCCGCAGGGAGAGGGATTTGGGTGTGTCAGGCCTCTCCGTGGGGAGAGGGGGGCGTGGGGGGGGTGTCAGGCCTCTCCATGGGATGCTCACACAGACGTAGGACAAGTGGAGGCAGGTTTCCCCTGGCCGCCCCTGGACAGCGCAAGGTGAACCAGGCCGGGTGTCATCCCAGAGCCTCGTGCTGCCCTGGGCTTTGGCAGTCGGGCAGCTGTGGCAGCGGGTGGCTTGTGGAAACGAAAACCTCATGAAATCTTGATTTGCCAGGTTTAATGGGCCTCTGACAGCCTGGGGGAGATACTGTGTCAAGTCAAAAGGGAGGTTCTCTTCTCGTCTCCAAAGTGTTAGGCTGCTTGAAAGCAGATACTGAAAAATAATTCCTGCTCTTGTACAGGAGAAAGGATGGAGAGGATGAATAGTGGCTCTAGATCCTGAATAATTGAATTCCTTGAGTTTGAGACTTCAGGAGCTAGTCTGTAAGAGGAACATGAATGATGTTTCCTGTTTAGCTGCCCAACTGAGTACCATACTGTTGTCTAAGAGATTCGGGGTAGCAATACACTTGTGTTTAATTCATTATTTTATTTAATGTAACTTCTGGAATACCATTTTGTTTAGTTTTAGAATAGTCTTTTCTTTTCTTTTCTTTTCTTTTCTTTTCTTTTCTTTTCTTTTCTTTTCTTTTCTTTTCTTTTCTTTTCCTTGGAGCCCTCTTTGGATATTTAATCAATTACAGACTCTGTGATGCCAAGTGTTTCTTTTCTAATACATGATTCTGGAGCATATGGGTCAACTTACTTGCTCTAATGTTTATCCCATATATGCAGTGAAGTAGTACCCTTGTATCCAAGTTTTTTCTTTTATTATGAACATCGGTTGAGGGAACCAGGAAAAAAAGTCTCACTTCTTAGCAGATACAAAGTAAAAGAATAATATGAAGAATTTTGAGGGGAGAGTTTTTTTGAAATAAGACTTCCAAAATCTCAACTAAAGTGTGCTTTTTTGTTTTTGTTTTTGTTTTTTTTTTTTGCTTCATGATGGTCAAGTAACATACTGCACTTATGCCTTAGTCTTGTGACTTAAGATCACTTGATTGCCCACTTGTGTGAAGCTACAATTGAATTGTTCAATTTTTTTTGTACAGTATAAGATTGTCAGATTCCCCAGTTATGCTACAGTTGAAACTTCATGTCATTCACAATTCTGTGTTTCTGCTACGCAATTTGGGCCAGTTCTTCACGGCTGCGAGACACTGCAAATGCTGAATGCTTTGTATAATGCTTGATGCTTTATATCATTAAAAAGAAGGTTTACAACCTTTCATTTGAAGCTTAGATGTTCTCTTTTTGATCAAAATGGTACTAGAAAAAAAAAATCTAAAGATTGCTTTTTAAATCCACATCTTGTGTGGATGGACCTGTTTAACTAAAGATACTCTTGACCTTTTACACCTACTCTTGACCTCTGAAGATATTATCAGTGTAATGAATTGGGGAACTCCCTAAATAATGACAAGTGTCCACACATGTTTCCTTATAAGATACTTTGCAGTGGTTTAACTAAAAGGAGTTTTATGCATGTCAGCTAAAAGGCTTTTATGTTTTCAAGGGTCTTGGAAACTCTCAGAGGGAATATGAAAGGCAGGTTGTGCTCTACAGCATCCGCAATCAGTTACGATACCGGAATAACTTAGGTGAGTGAAAAAGCGATGTAACTTCTAATTGCTACCTGATTCTTTGTCAAGAAAAGTCTTTTCATCAAGAAAAATCTCAATGTTGAGTTCATTTAGCAGCTTCTCTAAGAAAGTACTTTTTAGGATTACTGAGTTGGAAGATAGAACTGATTTCCTACTGCAGTCATTGCTGAGTTTCTAGTAGTTAAGCTGCCCCATTCAAAAAAGTTAGTCATGTCCTCTGTTAACAGGTCCTAATAAAACAAAGCGTGTCACTAGATGAGTTGCAGACAGACACCCTGACTTGTATGAGTTATTGGCTATGACTTGTTTGTAGAGTTCCCATTTACTTTGCACTGACTGCATCCATTCCTCTTTCCACAGTAGATGGCAGTTCCACTAATTAAAAGATAATTTTCCAGTGCCTGCACGAGATTTGTCTCAGTGGGTCACTCCCTGATAACCTGTGAAATAAACTTGCTCTGTCCTAGTGTGATCCTTTAAGGCCCTGAGTACTTTTATCATATGTAGAAATCCCTGGATGCTGAGTGCCCTGCACCACTCCTTTATTTTGTTTTTAGTTTTCTGTCAGTTGCCATTGTACTGTTTTTAATCCTCTTTTGTTGCTGTGTTTTTAAAATACTTCTTTACTCAAATTTGATAGAACAGTCTAACATTTTTCCTTCCCTTTTCCTGTAGTTAAGCATGTCAAGAAAGATGAGCGCAAATATTATGAAGATCTGTTAAAATACAGTCGAGATCATCTCATGTTGTACCCTTATCATTTGTCTGACATCATGGTAAAAGGTCTGAGGGTAACACCGTTTTCATATTATACAGGCATAATGGAGGTGAGTACAAAACTGCAGCAAGATAAGTTGTATTCTGTCCTAGGAACGTCGGTGATGGCTCTGTAACGCTTGCTAGGCACTGTCGTGTGATCGTTTGCTTTTGGGTAGAGTCTGATAATGAGCCTCAGTAAGGAAAGTTTCTGGAGAACTACTTGTACCTGCATTTTTTTCCCCCCCTCTGTCCCCATAAACCTTTCCAGAACCAGAATTTGTCATATAGAGCTGGGTGGGATTCACTCTTAGGGCAGTCTTTCTCTTTTGACATTTTGAGATCTGTGACTCTTCACTTCAAACTCTTTGTACAAGAAATATCTTCTTCTGTTTGATTAATAAAGCAAGTAGAATTTCCATTTTTAGAAAACGCCACATTTGAACTGATTTTTTGCATTTTGTTCTTTTTCAAAAAGAGCACTTCATTAGAAGCTTTTTCAAAAGCTTGAAGCAGATCCTTTCTATGAGAATTTACTTGGTTCTGTTTTCTGTAAGTGCTCTGGCAACCTTCTTTCATTGGGTATCGTAGCTGTCTTTTTTTTTATTTCCTGTGTATAATGACTGCAGACAGTGTTATGTAGAATAAATTAACAACCAGTTTGTGTTAATATTATTAGCTGTTTCTTGTGCTGTTTTTTCTTGTGTGAAGACAGATAAAAAATTTCATCTTTGTACTGTCAGTCCACATTTTTCTTCTTAAAACTTATATTTGACCCAAGTATCATTTTTGTGTATATAGCTTCTTGTGTAGTGATTACTCAAGTAATTGTCCAGTTTGATAGTTAACTGATTTTAATAGATTTCTATTTTTATTTCAAATTTAAAGAAAATGCAAATAGGCTCAGCTTTTAATGTTGGCTTATATGAAATGGACCTCCCTTTCTGAAAGAATAACTTTCTTGTTTTAACCAAGTTTTCTTGTCTCTTAAGGATATAATGAACAGTGAAAAAAGCTATGATTTATTACCCAACTTTACTGCTGCTGATTGTAAGTATTATCTAGTTGCACTACTGCTTTCAATGAGTTGAAAATATGGAGCTTCTGAAAAAAGATTTGTAGGGTGTCTGTTTGCTTGAAGATAAGTGTGTGAAGGCGTAGAACCATTTAGATAGTGCTTTTAAGGAGAGCATGCTCTCCATGCAGACCTCTGTCCATATGGTTGGCACTGGAATTAGAACAATTTGAGTACAAAGAGATACAGTAGAAAACCTTGTACAACTTCTGTCCTTGCTTGTATGGCATTCCTGCTTGTTTGGACTTCTGGGCGGAAAGTCTAACTGGCCTTTGTGCATCAGCAAGCTGAGCTGCTGAGCCTTTCCTAGTGCGTTTTTGGTATGTAGTGGTCAGAAAGCTTTGGGAGGACACTGGAAGGCTGTCGGCCCTCCTGTGAATCAGTATAGAATAAGGAATGATATACCAGCCCTGAGAGAAAAGAGAACCCAGTGTCTTGCGACACTTCTAGCTGCGCCAAATGTTTTATCCTGCTTTATGTTAGACTGGTGTGGGAATGAGAGGGGGAGATTAGGGGATGATGCCTGAGATGAGAGCAGAAAATCAATCCTCCAGCAAAAGTGTGGCCTCTTCCATTGAACTGGATGAAGGAGAACAGATCGAGAGTGATGCCCTACTGAGAGGTCTTGTAGAGGAAAGCTCAGACTGCTGCCGTGGGGAGAGTGTTAATCAAACCTGAAACTGAGGTGTTGTTAATAATTAAAAGCTTCTTTCCTCATCTTTGGTATGATTTTATGTAGTTCTCCTTTAAGAATGATGTGAAGTCAGGTGAGGAGTAGTTTGCAATTTTTGAAAACAGTCTCAAAAGAGGGTAACTTCAGTTAACTTTAATTCACCCCTATGTCATATTCCCATTGGGAAAATGGCTAAGGAAAAGCTTTTTTCCTCAGCACTGTGTAGCTTGTTGGAAATCCAATGTTATTTGGGAGTATGAAGAGCGGAAAGTCTTCCCCTTCCCCCCCAAAGCACTTCTGTTATTTTAGCAGCAGCTGCAGGTTGGTGACAGTTATAATTAAGTTAAACATCTTTGTTATCATTTTATATTAAAAACTAGTGTCAAACTAGAAAGCTGGACTTAAAACTGAGAGAGAACATGAGCTAAACCCCATGAATAGTTTTCCAGTGTCTTTTCATAATTCCTCACGGGTTGAAGGCTAGAGATTATAGAATTAAATTCTGATTCATTTTAACTCAACTAGAATTTAATCATCTTCCTTAGAGGCTTATGTAGCCTTTTGTGCTTTAATTTTTAGTTTCCAGAGTTCTAATCTAATGCATGGTGAGAGTTTTGTTGGGCAGGTGGGGATGAGGATCCCTATCAGCAAAAACCTGGTACAGCCTTAGTCCTGTTAATTGGAATCAGAGTTATTACATGTTGATGTGAGGCTGGGAGGGGAAGGAGTTGGATTATTCCATGCTACCCTGCGACTGGAGAGATATGGGATGTGTTGCTGTGTGTTTTTTTTGTTTTTTTTTTGTTTGTTTATTCCGTAGAAGTTAAAAAAAAAAAAAAAAAAATGGGGAGAGAGGACCATGTGTATCTGGAAACAGAATCCATCAGATAGAGCTGTATTTAGCTCCATAGATATCCTTTTATTTGGGGAAGAAAGAATAATCACAACTATTATTTTAGAAGTAGGTCTGAGTCTTTCAGGACTGTTTTATGCATCTTCAGCTTAAACCCTAAGAGAAATAAAAACTTACTTATTTTTCAGGTCTGAGACTTCTTGGTATAGGAAGAAATCAGTATATAGATCTAATGAACCAATGTAGGTCTTCAAAAGTAAGTTTGTCTTTAATTTCCCCTCCCTCCATACCCACTGCCCATATGTATCTTTTTTGATGGGAAATGAAGAATGGAAAAATTTCATGGGTCTTATTAATTGAATAGTATGGCTAACCGAATGTAACATAGTGTATTGCTAACTAATTTGGGGTTTTTTTGAACTTACTAAAGAGATTTTTAATTTTAAATCAAAATAAAGCAAACAAGGACATATTCAGCTCTACATCTCTCTTACTTATATTTTCAGAACTATGTTTGGTCTGGGGCACCAAAGGTGTCTCCTGGCCACTAGAAGCGTGGAATAATGCTATTGGTTCTGGAAGAATTATTCCATATTGCTATGGGTGCAGTTGAGAACAGATTTAATTCTGGGACAATCCTTCAAGTAGCTGTAAATTTTTATGGTGTGTATGTTGTTCTCTAAGACTGCATTGATGAGTCTGAACAAACATCCTTGTATGTGCATGTGAACATGTGCTCCTGTGAAAACATTGTAGTTACTGTTGATATGACTAGGCCCTTCAGTTTGAAACAGCTCCTTCCTTTCTTCAGAAAACTTCTAAGTGTGGCTTCAGTAGGATCACGTTGCTCCTTTAAACAAAAGTGTATTTTTCAAAATATTGAGAGACTGAAGTTGATAGAACAAACCAAATTGTCATGGATATAGAATGGAAGAGGAGAAAGTTAGGTGTGTAAATAAACAATAACATTTATCTTTTCTTTCTTGAACTGAAATTTACTGCGCTTTCACAGCACCATGCTAATGTGCTGTGGTCTAATGCTAATGTGAATGTGGTCTACTTCTTGTCTTTAGTCAGTGCTTTTTAAGACCGTTGAATTTTTCCTTTAAAATACTCTATTTGTATACCTCATTTGCTGTGCTGTCTTGCATCTTCACAGCCGAAAGTGTCATAAATACTTTAAATTTGGGGTTGATTCTAGTGTATTTGAGTAGTGTGGTTTTAATAAGTGAACACATGATACAGATTTATGTGAGCATTTAAGAATAGCATATGTAAATAATTTTTTTCTTCCCATTTTCGTCCGATTTGAGGGAGGGGAGAACACATTTGTTTCTGAACAAGTATGTACTTTTACTAAATGGCAAGGTTAATAATATATTTATGCGTGTTCAGTCTGTGAATATAAGGTACTAAAATGTACTTAACCATCAGCTTATATAAAGTAAAGGGAAATAATAACATCTCTTTGCACATGTGAGATGCTACTTATTACTATCTCAAATGGACTGTACCACTGCAGAAATTTTTCAGAAGGAAAACTGCTCGTGATCTGTTACCTGTGAAACCTGTGGAGATTGCTATAGAGGCTTGGTGGGTTGTGCAGTCTGGCTACATCACAGAGGATGACATCAAGGTACTTTAATATATTTTAAATCTTTAATTTTGGTTAAATACTGAGAGTCTCTGAAAACAGGGGCTTTGCTTTGTATCTTCTAAACAAAGACTGTATTACAAATTTATAATAATTTTTTTTATGGCAATAGAGATTGGAGCTAATGGAAATTACATATTGTTTTCTTTGGCATATTCTGCCCTCTTCCTTCTTTGTGCTTCTTGGGTTGCATACCATCAGGTAGTGCTGAGGTTATTACGCATCAGCCAATCTGTTGTAGCTGATGTGTGTTCTTTTAATTTGTAGGGAACAAGTGACAATGTGTTTTCTTAAATTTCATATTTAAGCCCTGACAACTCAGTTTTGAATGAATCTTCATCTTCATTATAATTATGAATATTAGTGGACTTTTTTGATATGTATTTTCTTCATTTCTCCTCCTCATGTCTCCTTACTTTTCCTTGTTTGCACATGAAAATCTTTTGTGCTGACTTACAAGGTCACTAAATGCTTCATCCCCATTCTACTTCCCTTCTCCCAGTTTCTGCCTACAAGAAATTGCCAAACTCTTCACATTGAAGGTCAGCTAGTCATTTGACGTATGCTCTCTGTTTAATTCCTTCTATGTAAGTTTTTTGTTTAGTTTGGAACATATTTAAAGCCATGGTGGAATTTTTTGTTTGGCTACTACAGGGAATATCTTGGACACTGATTATTTCTAGACAGATATTCTGACATCCCTTCAACTCAAAATAGTTACCTGAAGCAAATTACTCTGAAACTGGAATTGACCTCTTCCTAAAATGCTTCCAGTTGTGTAGCTGAACACTCAGTTCAGAAGCTTTAAAGAGCAAACATGTATTTTACAGTGGACTTTACTTGCCAAATGCCTGAAATTTGTCCAATTAAATATTGTTCCTTGAGCATGTATAACTTTGGGCAGGGGCAAGAGTAAAGATTTCAGACTTTAACAAGAACTCCAGTGAACTCTTCCTCAGTGCAAGCATTTTGATTAAGAACATTGTTGCAGAAATGAGTCTATGCATCTGAAATAATACAATAAAAAAAGTTTTAGTTTCAAATTGGTCATAATTAATATCACAATATAAGAGGTAACAATCTAACATAATTTCTTTTACCTAGATTTGTACTACATCTGAGAAATCTGCTATTGATAAGATAATTGATTCAGGTCCTCAGCTTGCTGGTTCGCTAGACTTCAATGTAGTTCACAGTAAGTGTTTAATCAATGTGGCTTTTCTGTTTGTAGATCTTGCTCAGTAAATTTTGAGACTAGTGTCTGAAAGCTAGTAATAAAAGGGATGTAGACAGCTGAAGCATAAAGAGGGTGTGGAGGAAAATATTCAAGAGCTTGTACAGACTGCAGTCTCCGTCTTGTAAATGGTTTAATAGTAAGTCTTTGGCAACTGTTGCTCTGTTACTGTTTAAAATGATTCAGCAAATTTCTCCTGTAGAACATGACAGTAAAGATTGTGTAGTGGGTAGAGGGGAAGGATGGGAGAAACTAGAAAAGAAAATGTCAGCGTTAGTAATCCTAGATGCTAAAAATTCACTGCTCAGTCTTCAAAGAAGAAGAGTTTTTGGAATTTAGTACTGTTTGAACACCATCTTAAATGGGGCTTAAACCTGAGAGGCTGTCTTATTTCTCAGAGGTCTGCAGCTGTTGCTGAAAAGTTGTGTGCATGTGTGTCTCCTTGTTTCAGTATAACAAGTGCTAGATATAGAAAAATCCTGGTAGTTAAGAGAGGACAAATTCACTGACAAACTCTCTTCCTTGAGAGCTCTGCTTGTAAATGTTTGGTTTACTACAAGCAATCAGATCTGTGCACTGTGCTTTTCTTAAGAAATTTTGGTGCAATTCTACTGCCCGCTAGTGAAACGGAACAAAACCTGTAGAAAAAGTGAGGTAGGTGCTCAAGTGGATCTGAAACAGTGCAGGGTTTAAGAAAATTTGAATTTGGAAAATACTTAGTGATCATCTTTATACATGGCCTGATGCTGCTTATGTTGGAGAGGCTTACAACTTAGTGGGCAAATAGGTTTAGAAGAATCTGTCCCTAATTCTTGAGTGGAAAAAGTATGTCCAGCCAATTAATGTAATAGACTGTTAGTAAGGTAGGATTTTAAGGGAGAAGAGGGCTGGCTGGTCCAAACTCTGATGGCATTTAAGGTAAGGTAAGTCAGAGTGCATCAGCTGTGAGAGCTGAATCTCAGCTCTGAAGGAGCCACACAGTAAAGCACCCTTAGCAGGATGATGGCTTGTAATGTCATCCTCATTCATTAAAGCAGGTCTGTTGATACACATAGGTTTGCATATCGGAGTATGTGTCATTGCTCGTGCTCAACAACGACTGTGACAGCATGAGCTCAGGTTGACTGTTGGTGTACTGCAGACATCTTATTTAAGCACTGACTAGAGGGGTCGTAATTTTACTGTGGTTTATAGCTGTGCCATGGGCTAAGTGCGTGTGTGTTGAAACATCATGATAATTCAACTTCAGGAGTCTAATAACATTTCACCTGAGGACTGTTGGTGGCCTTCCTCCCTGCTATACTGAATATGGTGTAGATGGACTGATGTTGGGTGACATCAAAGAAGCAACTGATAATAAATTGGGCCAATTGTATACTGTGTGATGTAGCTTTATGCTTTATTATCAGAGTACCGCTGTTACAGAATGCTAAGATAACTACGCTGAAGTGTTTTGCTCTTCCTTAAAAATTTCTCTTTGGATTATCTACTCTGCAGAGCTCAGATGAGATGCTGAGTGCTCAAATTAGTCTCATATGGGACTAAAGTGACATTTAAAGTCTACCATATTCTTGCCTTTATTGTATGCATGCCTCTCTGTATCTGGTGCACCTTTGCTGATGCCTTGTGCTGAAGTGCTCCAGAATTTATTTTTGTAGTTGGATGAAACACTTTTCATGAAGGACGTGTGTGGGAAGGATGTGTGAGGACCATCAGAACTCACATGATTTAGTTCTTACCCTCGCTACAAAATGTGCAAGTTCCAGCCTGAGTTAGGGCAGGACCAAAATGTGGCCAGCATCCTCAGCTGACAAACTTAGTTCAGGGTAAAAACACTGTCAAACTAATCAAATTCTTCTTGACAGTACAGAGATGATAGTGAAAGCCAAGTTAACTTTCAGGCAGAGACATACTGATCTTTCTGTCAAATGCAGCTGCTTCAATTTCTGGTCATTCTTCTGTGCCCTTTTCTATTTGGTCTCTATTGTCCTAGAAGTAGATGTAGAGCTTCAAATGTATTGCACCAGGCGGCAAGTAAAAGAGCTCTGTTTTAGGTTGGCATATGTTTAATGTTAAATGTGGTTTATTGTTTCATGCATTGCAAAGTAATATTCTACTGTGGAGGCTATTAAGTTGTTGTTTTTAATTCTGCGTTGACTGAGGAAGTTGACTTGTATCATTAGTACCCTGGATAATGCTTTTTGTAAAATGGTGTGCTTTTATTTGTAAAGGCTTGTATAACAAAGGATTTATTTACCTCGATGTACCAATATCTGATGACAGCTGTATAGCAGGTAAGTAAATAATTTAATGTATAATACCTGTCTTTTCTTATATTAATTTCGTTTATCCTGTAATTTTCTTTCTTGGAAGCTGCTTGTCTGTGTGCATGAGTTTGCTTCAACAAATCACCGAGCTATGAGAATTTTTCCCAATCAAATGTTTTTCAAGTGTATTAAAACATTGTCTTTATGGTATATAGGATTTATTTCAATTTGAGTTCTCATATTATTTCATATACATAATTACATAAAATGAGATACTCTTAAAGATTTATGGCATGATTTAGTAAGTACCCTCCCATATATCTGTAACGAAAAGGAAGAATAGTATGAAGAAATGTAATTGGCTTGTCAAAAGGGCATGGGTTTTGACTCCTATCTTCTAGAGAGATGCAACTTATTTTTTCTTCTTTTTTAATAGATATCAGTTCCATCCTTCATAGTCTTGTCACCCCAATTAATGTGCTGGGTACACAGGAGCTTAAACTAACACAGCACATGGCTGCCCTTTGAACTACTCATTATGCTATACTAGGTCTCAGGAGTTTCTGAATTCAGTGTAATCTGCAGAGACCTAAATGATCTGGAAGCTGGCCATGCAGAAGTACCTGTCATTGCTGTAGTAGAGATCAGTTAGGCAAAAGTCCTCTAAGTACAAGAGAGTTACTGCTTAGATACTAGCTTTGGGATTCTCAGCTCTGGAGCTTTTTCTTCTTTTTCAGTCAGAACCGAGATTTACTCTCCATTCACATTACAAAGCCAGCCCTTTCCCTAGAAATTTTTGGGACAGGTGACTGGGAATTATCTATAGAGGATGAGCTGGAGTCTGCAAGGCTGAGGCAAGATAGAGTAGCTTTAGTTTTTACTTTTCTCAAGATGATGGGAGAATTTTAAATGTAAATACTGTATAAACTACCTTTAGGCTTTTATTTTTTGAAACTCTGGGAAAACCTCAAAATTACAGGCATCATGAAAATGAAATAGTGTAAATTTATTTTTCTGTTCTTAAGCAGATTGAAAATGGAAGTGACCAAATTGTAATCTTGCAAGTAATTCTTTTCAGTGCCACCACTTGAAGGTTTTGTGATGAACAGAGTGCAAGGTGATTACTTTGAAACTCTCCTCTACAAGATATTTGTTTCAATAGATGAGCACACTAATGTGGCAGAGGTAAGTAAAACTTAGCTTGTGTCAGGGAGACAGGAAAACCTGAAAGGGTCCAAAGCACACTGGTGAAATGCTTATGGAAGAGAGATGGATAAATACCAACTGGCTTTGTTTAGATGTATCATTAGGTTTGGAAGATTTGAGATCCAACTTGTTTCTTTAATCTTGGATGTAACTTATCGTTCTGCAAGCCAAATGTATACCAAATGGATAATCAGTGAAGCAGCCCTATCACTTGAAGTGAATTTATACAGGGTTATACATGTAGGCTATTTTATTCCAATTGAAATTGGAATAGAGTCTATTTTCTCTCTGTTCTAAGCAGATTGGTTCTGTTTTGCTAATGTGATTAAAAAAAAAAAAAGAATTTTTCTCTGACATTGAAAACATGCAGGGAGCTGGCTTAAAGTAGGAAAATAACTTTTACACAAGTATTTATAACTTTAATATGAGAAATATGTTTTTATAAGGTCCAGTTCTCAAAACTCTGTGAATTAGTTTCTGAAAAATACCTGTTAAACACAGCTGGGATTTATTTTCCTCTTTGCCTGTCTTCTGATATAAATAATTATCCCAGAAATTGCACAATGGAACACAACCTCATATTTCTTTTGTATGCTTTGAAGTGGAACAATTATGAGATTTCATCCCTTTTTTCCATTACTTTTGGTGAAGACAAAATTGTTCCTCCTAGTACAGGTTGTTTTTAAAAACAACATCCCTTCCCCCCACACCTCTAAAAACTCACAAGTGATAATTACTTTGGATTGTTTTTTCTGGATTGTTGATTCTTTGCTTTTGCTTTTTAGCTTGCAAATGTTTTAGAGATTGACTTATCTTTAGTAAAGGTATGTATGGATAATACATCTGTTACTTGATGTAAAAAGTTCAGTCTTTTAACCTGGCTTCATAGATGGGTTTTATATTGTAGTTCCTTATTATATTTATGTGTGTTTCTTCAGAATGCTGTGTCCATGTATTGTCGGTTAGGCTTTGCACATAAAAAAGGCCAAGTAATAAACCTGGATCATCTTCATCCATCGTGGAAGAATGTTCCTTCGGTAAATAGACTGAAGTAAGTGTCTCCATTCTTGCACAAACCTCCTTTTTGATTAAAGAGAAAACTAGAACCTAAATATGATTATAGAGCTGTTGGTTGCTTTCTTTTGACTTCTGCAGTAAGTCATCTCATTTGACTTTCTAATATATGTAATGAGAAGAATAATTGATTACCTCTGTAACCCGAGGATAAGGAGTGGTAAATTACCCTGTAAGTTCAATGTACTACTTCTATTGCTCTTACTTAGTGTTGGCTTTTTGACCTTTAAATAAACAGTCGCTCACTCTAAAGCAAATGCACACTTGTCTGCTTCAAATGTCCTGGGGCCAGAAACAACAGCTACTGTGGTAGTACAGAGACAGTGTCTCGTGCTGCTGCTGTCAGTGAATGTGCACATGTTGTTTGCTTACTGTGAGGTAGCATTGTAGTTCTGGCAGCGACAGCCTGAAAAAAAATATTGTGTCTGTATAAAATCCTGGGGATGTGATGTTAATCTTCATCAACAGCAGGCTCTCTGAGCTGGAGAGCCAGGCTGTATTACTTAAGAAATGTAAGGCACTTTGTTTAGTCCAATTTTTATCGGTCCATTTAAAACAACCACTATGCCTGAGCTTTCTTTAATGTTAACTTGGACTGTCAGGCCAAAGCAAATTAGATTTTTCCATTGGATTTTTCTTGAAAGGTGATGGTTTGATCTTCAGATCTCTTGTTCAAAACCCAACATTTTCAAAACTCGGAACAAGCTTTTCTGTTAAAGCTAAGGCAGGACTTTGAGGGCATCAAGCGGGACTGGTCTAGGGCTTGGAAGTATTGAAAGCGATGTATCAGGCTTGCCTATGCACAGAGTACTAGCACTGGAAGGCAGAGCTACTTCTTCAGTGCTACAGTGACCAATAGATGTGGATTTTAATTCACATTAATAGGAGTACTTTGGATCCTCAAAAGATGCTGCTTTCATGGGACAGTGGGGAAAACAGAAGTCCTATACAGGAAGCTGGATCATCAGCCACAGATACAGATACCAACAGTCAAGATGATCCAGGTTAGCACTAACAGTGAACTTAATACATTAGGATCAATTATTTATAGAGGGCCATAAGCTGTAAAGGAGTCTAGAAACAGATGAAACACATAGATTGTGTTGATCCTTTTTTGCATGGTATAAAGTGGGACAGGTGGTGTCTATTGCTTGGTTCAAAATTCTTCAGCCTCGTCTTCAGAAAGAAGCTATTTAGCTAATCTGTATTATGGATATTAATAAACACGAAGTTATCAACTTCAAAATTAAAATTTGAATTAATCAATACTTTAGTAATAAGAAGGAAATTCTGTTGGAATGACAAGAAAATTCTGTTGTAATCTATAACATCTAAGGGTTTGGGGGTTCTGGCTTGTAATATATTTATGACTTAAACTTGATGATTTTGTATTTAAATAAAACAAACATAATCTTTTTTTGTTGTTCTTTATTAGCTGACACAGCCAGTGTGAGCAGCCTGAATCTGTCTAGTGGGCACACAAAGCGTATTGCCTTCCTGTTCGATTCCACTCTCACTGCCTTTTTAATGATGGGAAATCTTTCACCAGTATGTCAAAATTGTTCAATCTATTATGCCAAGAACAAATATATAGAAGGTCTAAAATATTTTGACTTCAGTATAATACAGCTTTGTTTATTTTAGAAACACATATTAATTGTTTAGAGAATAAGGAACACTTTTGTTTAATAAAAATTTTTGCTTGCCCATTCATTCCCTTCTTTTAGAGAATTAGGACAGTTTTGTTTTGTTGTTTCAGAACTTGAAAAGTCATGCAGTCACCATGTTTGAAGTTGGGAAACTGTCAGATGAGTCTCTTGACAGTTTCTTGGTGGAGCTGGAAAAGGTAATCTGTTAAATGTGTAGCCAGATTTTTTTTTCAGCACTTAAGTGTAAAGGGAGAAAAAAAACCTCACAATATTTTCCTTTGTACGACTGCCTTAGGAACCTCTTTTAGCAATACAACAATAGGAACACAAACTTGACCGTACTGAATCCAAGTGGCTCAGTTAAAATTTTGCTTATTCCTGGCATTTATGCCTGCAGTGGTTTTCAGGGATGCACTGCGAATGTGGCGTGAGTTCAAGAACTGCATTTGTCCAAGTCTGTGTATATGCATACCTCCATTAGGGCTTGCTAAATGGAAATCACTTTCTTTTTGGTAAGATGTTAATATTTCTGAAGTGGTGCACATGTTTTTTGTAGAAGAAATTGACCATTATTTGCTGGAATGTTTAACCTATCCTCTTTTTAAGATAATTCTGCTGTTCTTAAATTATGTAGAAGGACTGTGCTGTTAATTACAGTATCCTTTTTTTTTTTTTTTTTTTTTTTCA
>NW_020450463.1:249471-268851 GCF_003343035.1 Apteryx rowi | reverse complement strand
TTTTTTTTTTTTTTTTAACCGGCCACAATGACTGAACATTTAAAGGCTGATATCTTTTTACTTAAAGACTGAGCGATCGTTCTAATTTTTAGATGCTGTCTTTGTGTGCTTTTGACTGTTTGACTTAGCTGTGGCTAAGAGTCACTGTTCACTTAATAGTTGCTGTAACTCATGCTTGCCTGTAAGCTGCAGAGTTGTTATGCAATTACAGAGCTTTAAAATGCTGATTTGTTAATTTTTCTGTTTGTTTATATAAGCATCAATTACATAATGTGCCACTTGTGTACATTTATTCTGCTTCTTGTTTAGGTTCAAAGCACAGGTGAAGGGGAAGCACAGCGGTACTTTGATCACGCACTTACACTGAGAAACACAATACTGTTTTTGCGGCATAATAAAGACCTAGGGGCACAAGCTGTGCAGTCTGATCAACCAAATAATGGTACTGTGAACACTTTCTCATCAGGAAATACTTTTAAGCTTGTTTACTTATCTGCCATGGACTCTTAGCTTTCTGATCAAGTTGCTATTTCAGAAAGCAGTCAATACCTTACTCAGTTAAAAAAAAATTGAAGCCAAAACATCACATTTCATCATCCTTTGAGCCTGCAGTATTTTGTTTGTATGTTGAAGGACAGATCCAGTTGCACAGGCATGGACTTATGTCTGGAGCAACAGATTAAAGCTACCAAAGGCGAGATGAGCTGAACTTGAGGAAGGGATTGTTTTCAAATCATCCAGTTCCAAAGACTATAATAAAGAAGTTGCCATTTATTCAGGCAGAGTTGTTTCTGCAGAGAAATGTTTTCCAAGTCATGAAAGGGAGTATATTCTTCTAATATAGGTAGATACTTTTAAGATCTTGTCTGTCTAATTTCATCAATATATCTGTGTGTGTTTGTTTCCTGGGATCTGTTAGAGAGGAGCAAGTGGTAGTTCTGTGCCAGAAAAGTCCGTATGACTGGGATTTCTAAAATTGAGGTGAATTTGAATAAATCTGTAAATTTAAAACTTAATTGTGAAAAATATTGCATTCATGGCTCAGGAGGGGAGAATGGAAAATCTGAAGTAATATTTTGGGTTGTATGCTTCATCTCAACTGATGATTTAAGAATCTTGCATTCTTAACATAGGGTTTCCCTTGGATCTCTTACGATGTGAAAGTTTGCTCGGCTTGGATCCAGCTACCTGCAGTAGAGTTCTCAACAAAAATTATACTCTGCTGGTTTCCATGGCACCACTCACCAATGAAATTCGACCTATTAGCAGCTGTACACCCCAGGTGAAAAAATACTGGGGAAAAACCCCGGAATCTAATACTATCATACCTTCTTAGTAGCTTTGTTTTAGAAAAGTCTGATGCCCCTTTTAAAAAGATTTAATTATTAGCATGCAGAATAGTATTGCAGTTCATCTGAAAAATAAGTGTTTAGTGAATTAAAATGTGAATGCTTATTACATTCAGTTTATTTAATCTGTTAACAATATATCTGCTCAATGACAGATATTCTGTGCTTGAATTCATATTCTTAGAACTACCTTACTATCATCTTCCTGTAGAGAGTCTTCCAATACTGGGCAAAGTACCTAGGATACCATCTTTACTTAGCAGGGTAAATTAATACAGTTAAACCCCTGTGCTGTAAAACTAGCTTTATATATTTTTTTAAAATGGTTGATTCTTAAATTACATCTGTACATTTAAAAGTTGCAGTTTCAGGCTCCTTCCAATTTCTTGGATAATCTCTCTGCAGCATATTGGACCTGCAATACCAGAAGTCAGTTCAGTTTGGTTCAAACTGTATATTTACCATATAACTGGACAAGGACCACCCTCTCTCTTGCTCTCTAAAGGAACCCGTCTTCGAAAACTCCCAGAAATTTTTCAGGTACTGTATGCATGGATTTCTTCTCCCTCCCTTTTCCAAATGTTTCAGAGGTATGCTGTACACTAAAGCATTCAGGGATAACAGTTGAAGTCAGAGGTATAACTTACTGTAGATGGTTTGGCTTCCTTAGAAGCAAGTTTATGCAGAATCTTGTTTTGCTTTCTTTTAGGCTCTTGAACAAAGAATGCTACTTCTGTCTCTTTTCTTGTCACATTGCAACTCCAGTGTGTTTGGTGCCACTCCTTTCAATTGTAATGTAAAATGTGGTACTGCAGTCATTGTGAATAGTGTTTGTGAGTCCTCCCTCCCCTACCCCCCAAGTGGGTTACAAAGATGTGGAAAACCTGGAGCAAAAGATAGAGAGGCATAGTATGTGGTGTTCTTCCTAGTACTATATAGGAAAGGACACCCTCGCTTCCTGCTGGAACACACAGCTTTGCTTGGTTTGGAGGATGGCCAAGCTGATCACTCCTGGTTTGCCAGCTGTCAAAATCTGAGAGGGAGACTTTGAAGTTCTAGACTGTAATTTCCCCTGCAGTTTAAATGACACAAGAATTTAGTAAAGGCTGCACTAGATTAGACAAAAGGTCTTCCTAGCCCAGTAGCCTGTCTCTAGCAGTGGCTGTAAGTAGGTTCCTAGGAAGAAGCCTGATATATAGTATTTAGTCTTAAGATTTCTCCAGCCTCCCCATTTTCTGGTCAGAGAACTTCCTGAACTGTATGTGATATTGTATGCTTAGAGGCTGTCACTGGAACTCTTATCTGTGCACTGTCCAGTTGCTCAACCTCCTTCCCCCCAGCCTTGAATCCATCTAGCTTTACAGCATCCCTACAGGCCTTTGGCAAGGAGTTCCACAAGACGGTATAGACTTGTCCAACTCATGCCTGAAAGACCTCCTCCTGTTCTGTCCCTCAGAGATGCTAATAATGACAAATGTGCCACAAAGGAGTACCATTAGCTGTTCTGTATCCTAGGCAAACCTAGGTAGAAGTGGCCATGGGTATTTCTAAACTTGTCTGAACTAAAAGTCATAATATCTCTTGGCTTTGATTTGTAAGGCTGCAAAGTTCTTAGCAGGCTGTGGGTCTCATTGATCGTGACAGAGTTCATCAAGTAATTTAGTTTGAATTTATAATTGGAGGCAGGTGTCTACAGTTTTCATCACTTCATTCTGAGTAGATGCTTGAAAAGCTAAACACGAGAGTGATATGGAGACATTCAGAGAAGGATGTGTGTTCTTAGATGTACCTACATCAGCAGCCATCTCTGGCTCTTGGATTTGTGGATGTATTTCTCATATCTCTTATATCTGTCTCTTTGTTTCTTCCCTTACCCTTCATGACCTTTCTGATTTTAAAAAATGCTGATACTCCCTATTTCTAAGACATATTTTAAAGTAACACTGAATCTAGGCTTCTAGAGCAGAAAGCATTTTTGTAAGGCTGTTGAAGAACGACTTGATTGCAACTTTAGTCTTATCAGTAGTTTAAACTGCTGGTAAACGTATGGATTGTGCCCTTTTATTAATAAAAAGTGTTCAAGTGGTAGCCTCGAAAAACTTCCTTACTGAACTGACTTTTCAGTGTGCTGATGAATCGATCAGATTTTCTTGTGCTAAATGATCTCACATTCTGTATTACCATGAATTTACTGGAGACTTTTTTTTTCTCTGTGTACAGACATGAATGCTTTTTTCCTGCTACTATTTTGCAGTGTCATTTTCTTAGGGAACTGTCAAGGCACTTCTAGAACTCTTGCAGAGAGACAAAAGAATTCAATCTTGAAAACTAAGAAGTGGAAATTGCTTCCTACTCAGTGTCTTTCTCTCCCTGTCCCTCCCTCTCAGATCGGTATTTTTGGGTTTGATAAATCTTTGCTCTCTTTTTGACAATGTTAGTTTTATCTGGTATATATTTTGCTTTTAAATTTAAGCGGGATTATTTTCATCTCCTATTTGCTAGGAGACTGCTGCGATGGCCACATAGTTCTACAGGGACTGGTGACAGATACCACCTGTTCAAACTAGCATCTTAACTTTGAGGTTGGCGAAATTCTGTCTTTACCAGGAATATGACCATGAGTGGTCCTTGGTACCAAGTATAACACTATAGAATTGTAGCTACCTGTGGTAACTTCCTAATTGTAACAATATGCTATTAACCTAACTGTAGTATTTCACTTTATATGCTCGGGTAATCCGTTACTACTGTAAATAGTCTTAATTTCTGTCTTCTAGGGTTATGATCGCTTACTAATAACGTCTTGGGGTCATGACCCGGGAGTAGTTCCTACTTCGAATGTGCTCACAATGTTGAATGATGCTTTAACACATTCTGCTGTTCTAATTCAGGTACAGAATGCTCTCTATAAATGATGAAAACATGTAATTTTGAGTAAAGCTGTTACACAGTAGGGGGTATTAAGAATATAGGAGAGCTGCATTTCTTTGTCAAAACCTGAAAAAATGTGTTTAGCTTCTGTAGCTGGTGCTGCTCTGATTAAATGGTGGTAAAGAATGGTTTTGTAAATGAATCCACCGTGGATGCAAAACAATGTGGCCAGTAAGCTTGACTGAAAGGCCAGTTACTGATAAGCAAGATAATTCTTAAAGTTTTACTTTTGCATACATGTACATATATATGTATATATACACACATACATATATATGTATGTGAAACTATACATATCAAACTTGTGCAAATAGGTGTTTTGGACTATAGCACAACTTCGTGTTGGGGTGATGCTGATAGCGGCTCTTTGCTAGTATGTGTTTTATTTAACTTTGGCGAAGACTTGCAGGGAGTAGAACAAGGTAGCTTGGTATGTACTGTTATGTAAAAAATACACTTTTTCAGAGAGCTTCATATTCAGCTCTTGCAGTACAATACAGCTCAAATAATTCGTGAGTGCATTGGCGAAAAGCAAAACATGCTCTATCAGAAACCTCAGAAATAGAGTGGGTTTGTCTTATTATTTGGGGGAAATTAAATGGCTTTTTCTATTTTATCAGTTCAGGTGAATTCTTGGAGAATTAGTCATTCAAATAAATGGATGTTGAATATCGTAACAAATGTAAAATTGCACATTCTCTAAGGCCCACTTGTAACAGCCTTGATTGCTCAAAAATCTTCCATGCTTAGGGATGGAAATTCCATTATTTTGCTCCTTTGAAATGCACAGTGATAATGAACTTAGTTTGCAACTAATATTTGTAGAGAAAAATTGCTACTCTTTACTGAAGTTTAATTTCATTGCATTTACTCTCATTCATTTGGTGGGAAGGGTAGGGTATTTGATTTTATTTATTTCAGCTAACCTGAGAGCTTTAATATATAAATATCACTTTGGTCTGTTTGTTTGTTTTATCAGCTTGACTGATAGTCTGCCTTAAAAGGGAGCACAAGTAAAACAAAGCTAGGCTGATGAATATATTTTTCTGTTGCTGATCTAAATTTCTTGATGTTCAGGGACATGGCATGCACGGAATGGGGGAAACCATGCATATACCTTTTCCATTTGATGAAGCTGAGCAGCAGGCAGGTAACTGTCTTTCTTGAATGTGATCTCTACACCACAGTGTTTACTTTTCTTGATGTTGTGCAAGATCGCAATAATTCTTTAAATACAAATTTTCTCATAATTACAATCCAAGCTGGACGAGCAAATTGAAAGAATGTTTAAATTGCTGCCAAGTCTGCTCTGAATTTAGAGAAATACAGTCTCCTCCTTCCTACGTTCACTGTCCTAATTAGAATGTGATTTCTGGTGCCTCTTCTTTCCCAGCATAGAGGTAAAAAAGTAGTTTCCTGAAGCATCTTTCTTTGTGCCTACTTACTAACTGTATAAGTAAGTCTACTGTACATCTATCTGTAAGGCTCACTTCTTTTCAGTATCTTAACCAAAGACGGGTGAGAACAAAACCTGAAAATCTTACCAATTGTTCATGTTGACGAGTAGTACTAGGAGCTACTGTGGAGGGAGTTTTTCCTCCCCAGGAAGAGCTGTCCTATCAAAATCTTCTTTTCCTTCAAGGTCTGCCTAGCTCAGCTGATTTTGAAAGTCAGGGATTAAAATATTCTGAAATATTGCTTGGTGAGTAGGGCACAAGCTTTGGATAGCTGAGGCCATAGCCTTCTCAGCTGAGAGTTCTCATAAAAGTGTGAACTTTTAGATCTAAAATTATCTAAATAATCTAAAACTATTTAAGCTACCGCTTAAAAATCTAGGCCAATTAGAAATAAAGCTGATTTCCTAGTTTAGTTTAGTTTTGTTCTTTTTTAAAAGCTCAAAAGTAATTACCTTTATATTTGCTATCTCTGGTCAATCTTTATTCTAACTTGATGCTAGGTGGAAAATCTTGAAGATAGGATCTCTAACTTGCCATTCCTTCTAGCATGAACAATTTGGTTATTGTAACTCTAATAGTGTTGTATTATGGTTGTTTCCCTCTAATATTGTACTGTAACAAAAATTTAAACCTGTGGAGCCTGTCTCTTGATAGAGTTTACTATAAAAGTCTGTGGCACTGGAAGAGCTAGATATCAGTGGGTTCTAGCTGAACTTTGCCATCTCTGCTGAATAAGTGCGTGTGTGTGTGAGAAAGAGATTGAGAGAGATTATCTTCAGTTCGTACTTTTTCTTCCTCCTCCACAATTTTACTGTAATATAAGGTAGTAATTAGCATTTGGTGTGGTAAGACAGTGTTCAGTTATGTATTGTCCAGACCCCCCAGTGTGATCACTAGGTTGGAGCATTACAGGAGAGAGAAATCCAGACAATAAAAATTTAGCCTTGCCTGGAGGTGAACTATATGGGTATGGAGGAGGCTTCCTGTAAGGTAAACTGGAATATGTTTTTTTCTACTAGACTTCTCTCGTGTGAACATGGGCATTCATACAGCTTTGAGAATATTGAGAAACAAAGTGGATCTGCAGCATTTTTGTGGCTATGTCACTATGTTGAACCCTACAAGTCGGCAGGCTAACAGAAAGCTGAGTGATGCTTCTGATGGAAGAGGTTAGTTACCAGTATTTTTCATCTGTGTTTCTTTAATTCACATGCAATCACTTCAGCAAAGTTAAATGAAGGATTGCAATTCTTTGATTTAGAAGTCCACAAAATATCTTCAAACACATCTAGGAACCCATCTTAAGTGTAAATCTCTTAGCAATAGACTTATTTCTTAATTATCCTGTGTGAGTAGTTCAGAAACAGCCAAAGAGTGGCTGAAAATTACTGAACTAGAACATTCAAAGGAAGAGAAAAAAATCATTTCAAAGCATTAAAAGTAAACTGTGTCCTTTTTATATACCAGAACTTTATCTTTCATGAGTGTGTTGAGGATTTCTAAGCTTCTTTTTAGTCCTAAAATCAGTAAAGGTCCTGTGTTTCTCCATATCCCTTTCTCTAGCTTTATAGATGTATCACATTTGCACAAAATTTGTGAAGTTCCTTATGTCAGGCAGTAACTAACCCTATGTCAACTAAATATTTATGTAAGAATTGCCTTACCTCTAGGAGAGGCTGAACTAGCATCAGGATCTGATGTAAATGGGAGTACAGAATCATTTGAGATGGTGATAGAAGACACTTCAATGGATTCTGCAGTCAAGCAAAGCCCTGAAGGTAAAACATTACAAAAGGCTTGTACTGACTAAGTTTTTAGTCCAATCAGAAATCTTGTCTTTAAGGATCTGAACACATTATGCTACTTGATATTATCTGAGTTAGTGCAACACTGTTCTTCTTAAAATTCAAGATTCCCTTAAATCTCTGAGCAGCTCAGTAAATGAGGCTACTGTCTTCAAAAGTGTGAGCTGTCCAACAGATTCCTGATCTGAGAGAACCAATTCTGGGATCAATATTTTTGGTTTGTCTTTTCTTGAACTTTGGTTGTCTCTTGCTTTTCATCCTGTAGTACCCACAACAGAACTGGAATGGGTTCCCCTGGAATTATGCTTTGGCATTCCACTCTTCAGCTCTGAGTTAAATCAGAAAGTCTGCAGAAAAATTGCCACTCACGGATTATGTAGAAAAGAAAGGTGAGCATTGTTACAGGTTTACCAGGTTGCATCTGTTACGTTCAGAGCTTCTGCAAAAAATGATTCCTACAACTCTAAGAGCAGAACTGAGCTAAGTTTGATAGAGTAACTGAATTCTAGTGTGTTGGCAGGTGGTGTCACTTTTAGGCTCAAAGATACCAGCTGTAGTGTAAAGATTAGTCTGTTTTTGTAGTATTTGCAAGGTGAAAATGAATTATTTGTGGTAAACTGTCAATACACAGCTCAGAAAGAAGCACTTTGGGGGTACCTTCCTGCTCATTTCCCTTTACTGGCCTAGCACAGACTTTCTTTTTTCCCCAAAAAAACTTCCTCATAAAGCTTTGATGTAAAATTCATTTAGTTCTTGTGGAAATTTTCTTTGCTTTTACTATCTTATTTGCTAAGCTTTGTGCTGGCTTATGGTCAAGGTAACTTCTGTTTTTGACTGTAACTTTTCTTTATGAAAGATTACTGTTTTCCAACAGTGAGCATCCATTGATTTCCATCCCCCACCTCCCTCCAGGGTATGGTGCTAGAGACCAAAATAAGGCTTCCATGAAAACATGGCTCAGAAATTTTACTACATTAGTTGACTTTTAAGTGTGCTGATAACCCCCCTCTTAGCATGCTAACTAAGGACCACTTCTTACTAGACTCTTCTAGATGAGAATGAGACATAAAGAAGTCTAATATATTAACGTCTTATGTAAATTAACATTTTTCAATTGCAGTTTTTAGTTTCATTTCAGCACAGTATAAATAATAGGGAGAATAACGTTCTCATGACTAGACTCGAGAGCAGATGGTTTGAGGTTTACTTAGCATCTTTTTTTCAGTGATAACACTATCATCAAGCTTTCTTTATGAATACAAAATTTTATGACTTTTTTTGTGACTACTTACTAACTGTATAAGTAAATCTGTGTATATCTTTCTGTAAAGCTCACTTCTATTGGATATCTTAACTAGAAGAAAGGTGAGAACAAAACCTAAAAATCTTACCAGTTGTTCACACTGATTATCAGTACTAGGAACTACTGTGAAGGTTTTGTCACAAAAATGTGACAAAATTTTGTCACATGATGTTAGGTACCACAAGTTATTTTTGAGTTATTTACCTCAATACTTTTTTCCTTAGTAATATTTAGGCACCTTGAAAGGTTGGGTATTGATGGTGTGCACTTTTTATTTGCTTTATTTGTACATGCCTTTTCTCCTCTTTCATTTTTGACAGCCTTCAAAAACTCTTACATTCCAGTAGAAAGCTGTCTCTACAGGTCCTTAATTTTGTTCATTCATTCCAGGTAAGGAAGAACAGTCGAGCTGTAAATCATTCTGTAAGGTCTGTCATCCCTTTTTGCCCTACTCCTTGCTACTCTTTGCTGTGTGGAAACATACATGATTTGGTTTATTTGCTTTTTCTTTAAGTGGTAACAGTATTAAGAGCACTATCAAACTCTGAAATTTTACTGGTAACTAAAGGAGAGTATTTCCCTACCTCCTTTCCGGTTTTATTTAATCTTTGTCTCTTAACTTCTGTGGTTGTATCTTGTTTGTAATTAGTGTTGTTGTTTTCGTATGGAACTTGCACAGCAAAATTGTTCTTCATTCTTCCTAATATAACACACAGCCTGCTCTGATGGTTGCTTGATCGCTTCCTAGTACATCAGGGAGAGCACTGCAGAGTATAGATCTACTTACTATTCTTAGATGCTACCTGCATTTTAAGTCAACTGTGTTCCCTAAGAAAAAATAAAATACATTAACATAAATTTGATACCACTATACTTTTGCACTTGTCCTAAGAGCCTCTAGCACTTTGTGATGAATGGGTATTAATAAGTAAAGCTACTTACCCTATTTGGGAGGATTTTTAAGAGCATGGATAGAGAATAGGTGCCTTGGCATTTCTGCTTAGTTGCTATGCAAGCCTGTAGCTGCTACAGTTTTGTATGGCACTGTGTGCTAGCAAGGTGTGTCTGCGTGTAAAGTGGACTAAAGTAAAACTAGTTGCTTATGTTTTGTGTTACTTCTGTCTAAAATTCTATCTTATTAGAAAGATAAGTAACTTGCAGGTAACTTGACCAGATAGTGTTATGGGTGATGTGACCATGAAACTTCCTCCTCCTATTGAAGATAGGAATATTGAAGACTCCCAGTAGGTTTGAACCTTGAAGCCATCTGTCAAACAGTTTTAAATGACTCCTGTCCTAATCTCTGAGACACACATGCTATCTCTGAGATTTTTATATATATATATATATATATATATATGTATATACACACACACATATATGTATATATATTTGTGTGTATGTGTGTGTGTCTGTATATGTATGTGTCTGTATATGTGTGTACTTGTGGGTGTGTATATTTATATTAATTATATTTGTATTAATATACACATATGTATATATAAAAAATGAAGAAGTGATTTTTAAGCTGAGAAAAACAAACTTAATATGGTCGAGTTAGTGCCTGCAAATATGTGTATGCCTCTTAGCACAAGGTAAGTGGCAGTGCTTAGCATGCTCAGGCTGATACAGTTGCTGCCCTGAGAAGTTCGCATACATGTCAGTATGACTCAAAGAACACCAGATTAAAAAAAGGAAGTTCCGTTTTAGGCTTTCTCTTTTTGATAGACCATTTGTGTCAAAATGATACTGGAGAATTTCAGATATAAAGGCTGGTTACTTTGACTGTAAGAGGACAGCCTGAAGGAAAAGACTACAGTCAAGGGCAAGAGTAAGACTATATGTGAGCCCTCTTTGTGGAGGGCAGTTGAAGGCAAATCCAAGGACTGTTCTTCCTTGCAGACCAGACTCTCTTTCAAAGGATTAAAGAGAGTCTAGCACTGGGAGAGAAGGATGTAGTTCTCTTAAATACTATTGTAGTCAGTTGAATAGCTTTATCACATAAACAAATTAACAAACTCTTGGTTGTGGCTTCATTTCACAAAGAGCTGGATTGGGGTGTAGTGAAATCACTAGATGCTTTTTGATAATGGGAATGTATTTTTGCCAAGTCTTCCCTTCATTTTTAAGCCTCAAATTTCCCTGAAGGCTTCTTTGAACCCAAATAGCACACTTGCAGATGTAGTGGAGGCAAATATATGCTTACTTCATACTTTCCTTTGTTTATTCTGCTTTTACCTCCATAAAGATTTGATGTTCATTGGATTAAAGTAACGCTTCAGAAACACTAAATAATATATCAGCAGATTAGATGAGCCTGTCATATTAAAGCTCTTAAATCCTTCTTTGTTTCTCTCTTTGTTCTTAAGACCCTGCGTTTTTTCCTTTTGCTTTTAGGAAGGTATTTCAACGCTGGATCAGTTTCCTGATCCTGGTTCTTCAAGTTCACTTTTGCAGCCTACTTCTGCAGATATGGGTGTTCCACTTCCTGCGAAGAATCTCATGTTCAAAGAAGGTGTATTATCTGAATGGAATGGACGGTCCCCTTCCTCAGTTTTTATTTCAACCGCAACTAAGGAGCAGGTCAAATAAATAGGGATTCTCGTGCATTGATCACTAAATGCCTTTCTTCAATTACAGTTAATTTATAGTGCCAACCACTAAGAAGTGTACTGCTGCTGCAGCATAATCCATGTAAAAGCAGTGTTACAAAAACATCTTGTGTTGCAGTATTGGGGAAATGCTTAAACTGTCTAGAACGTGTTACTCATTACTGCATATCTTGCTGCAACAGAGAGCTTTTTAGCTGTCAGCACTGTATTTTTATCTTGAGACAATCTTTCTTTTATAACTAAACACGCCCTTTCTAGGCTTTCTGATGATTGTTAAATTTCTATGCTGTCACCACAAAACTGCAATAGTAGTTTTCTATGTTCGTTACTCAGACATAAATTCTGTTTAGTTTTGTACTGTATTACTGAAATCTTTCTCTATAAAGGAAAGATATTTGGCTCTTCCTCTGAAAGCTCAGTGATACCAACTGTTTAAAAAATGTATCATGGTGATATGGGGCATTAAGAATTGTTGAATTATGTAGTTCAGCTTAACACTGAGGCCTTGACAAATCAGCACAATAGGAAGGGATTTGATGCTTATAGAAGGCTGAGTTGGTGCAAACTCAATGTCCTGCTGATGACTTAAGGCCACTTTGAAAATGAGTGGTGCTGTTTCATCTTTGGCATAATTTAATGGAGGTCTGGAATTACGGAAAGTTGAACTGGTTGGCTCTGTTCATGAGGCTCTGTATGATAATGGATTCGTATCGCTCTTTGTTTGTATGAAACAAGGACTTTCAGAGATTTGAGCACACTGGGAGTAGTCCCTCGTTATTTGAAGCTGGTGATGATTGCTGTGAAAAATGCTTGATGTCATAAATTGACTTTAAGGTAGATAAATAGATCTGTTCCTATTGATTAATGTTTGACTGAAAGAACAGAGCTCTTGATTTTCACATGAATGTCGTTAGCAGAGGAAGATAACGGTAGATGATCTGTAGGCAGAGACTTCTCTGAATCTGTTTTCCTTGAACCGTTAGCTGTTCATGATGACAACCATTGATGCTGAGGTATTTCACCTAAAACCATGTTCAGGCTCTACTTGCAGGGGAATGATTTTATGTAGCATAAGATCATTTTGTTTATAATTTCTTGCCAGCTTAAAAAAAAATCTGTCCCATCTAGCATACCAGGAGAACAAGAGGTGTAGAATATTAAGAGTTTTAACACCAGTTTCTAAAAGTACTCTGCCATCTCTCCTCTTTACTGGAACCTCCATTATTTTAAATGGTCATAATTAAAAATAAGACTTAACCATCCTGTCATTTCTAGTCTACACTATGTAACGGACCAAGAATCTGTAGCATAGATGATGCTGGAACATAGCCAGGAGAAGAATGGCAACATTTGGGTTTGTATCCTGTTCTGTTTGGCTGTAAGAAAAAACATGATGTAAGTTTGAAAAGGAAAAATGTACCATAATAGCAAAATACAGTGACATCAGTTAGAACTGTGAAAATTCCATTCTTCTTTTCTCTTTTGGTTTATATACATTCCTAAAGTGTAAGTGTGAGACTTGCACTCGAAGAAACTGGAAGTCTGTAGTACTTCAGTTTGCTCAGTGCTACTCTTTCTTACATCTGTTTCTTTTTTTATATTTTACCAACAGTAGCTGAACTTAGTATTCTACATAAAGAACTTGATTATATAAAGTTGATTATTTACACTACAGTGACTTTTGTACAGGAAGTGTGTACTCTCTGTATTTTTTTTAAGTTGCTGATTGTCTTATTTCCATCAAAGGAAATTAAAGAGGAAATAAATGTTAGTTTAGGGGAAATGGCACAGAAAGCAGATTTACCATGAAAATTGTTATATGGAGATTTAGTCAGTATCTAGAACTAAAAGTAGATGATGGTTTACACTAGATAATGGTTTACGCTTTCAATACTGTAGACATTACTTTAAATGCTACAGTGAGCTGTAATAGATGAGCTAATCTGGCATATTGTAGGAAATGTTGCCATGCACACTGTCTATACAAAGTAAATACAGTAGTGATAGTGCAAGTTAAATCTGTTGTATGGAAGTTTGGAAATGGATGAAAAATTTTTGTTCTCCTCACTGCATATCCTTCGCTGTTATTGGCTGCAACTTTGTTATTAGGTTGTTTAAACTTCTTAAATAAAACTAGTCTGCTTTTCAGAATTGTTTAATACCCATAAATCTTACAGTTAATGGTGAGAATTGCAGATACGTTGCAGTTTTTAGAACTCAAGCCACTCTTAATAGGTGCTTCGGTGAATGAATTTAGGAGCTTAAATGTTCAAGTCTGCATATCTGAAGTTTACTGAATAGATTGCAACCAAAGAAGTCCATAAAATACCTGAAAACTCAACTACAGCTCCAGTGCTTGGGATGGTCCAGAGGCTTTAGTCAATGTATGTGACTTGTTTTAAATGTGGTGTAAAAAATAAGATCTCAAAGATCTTCATACCAAAAGAATCTATTTTATATTGTATTTCAAATAAAGGCAAATGAAATAAATTTCTTTTCTTCAGATAGTTTTATTGACAGTGGGAAAAATCATGTTCATTACAACACTTTAAAGCTATTTTAAGTTTCTGCATTCAGCAAGATCTCTCTTTAACTTGCAAAAGAGAGATCGGCTTTGTGCTTAGGCATAACCCAACTAGTATTAATTCTAGATGGATTTACCTGAAGATGTTTAGGAGCCAACTAGAAGGCATATTTTGTTCGATTTCAGGTTTTTTGATCATGATTCCTATTATTTCACAGTTCTCTTTTCCTGTCCATCATTGTTCTCAGATCTTCCTTTATTTTCTTGTTTGGTATTCCTAATGATTTGTATTTTGAAGGTTTTAAAGTATGACTGTGACTGAATACAGTTGACATCTTCTAGTGTGATACTGTTAATATTATATATTGAATTGTACAAAGTCTGTGTTCAATTAAATTATTGGCACATGTAACATGTTTACAAATAAACCGTGGTGTAGGTTAAACCATGTGCAGAATCCTTCACATGCAATAGTTTTGTCTTCTTGGGCATAGCAATAAAATGTCACCTTGTTACTGTAACATGCAAGACTACTGAATATCCTCAGAATATCTTTTTTTCCCCATAGGCATGCAATTCTCCGGAAATGCACCTTTATCAAAAGAAAACCCCTATTTTAGTGTAGCTTTTTTCCATAACCTTGTTATTAAACTCTAAGGGAAAATACAAGAAGCTGCTCCTTCCTTCACAGCCACAATTTAAGCTTGACAGCTTTCCTTGAGGTCAGACACTGGCCCAGTAGCTTCCAGTAAATTGTTCTAGGAGTGATGCCAGTATCCCAGAAAGGGAGAACTCTAGCCTTGGAGCTCTGTTTTAACAAAGCATGTCCTTAATCTTTTAAACCATGGGGTGGTATCTAGACAAAGTACGTAAGAAAATGGTGTGTCCCAGCTAAGATATTTCAGTGCAGTCTGACTGAGATAGATAATGCAAATTTCAAATTGTACAACACAAGTGTGAATCATTGCCTGCTTCTGCAGAAGGTTAAGCTAGTACTTGTCTTGTGTTTTCCTACTAGCTTTTGGATATTTGAAAGCGCTTACCAACACTTTTGGGAACATAAGGTTGATGTCTGACCTGTTTCTGTCAACTGTATAAATCATTGGCTGAGAGGTTAGATGAAGTGAGACCAATATTTTCATTGTTACTTTCTTGAAAATAATCAGTGTTCCAGCTGAAGCCTGGCTTACAGCAGAATGGTTTCAGATGGAAACTCATTGGGTTTGGAATTGATTGGAACAGATTGGAAGCTCATTTGGGTTTGAGTAGATCTGTTGGCACATACCTGTGACAGTGGGATCCTGACTGTTTAATTACAATATTTAAAAAAAAAAGTAAAACAGACCTAGATGTGGAAAGGAACCTAATAACCTCCTCTTAGGTTTTGAACCTTTATTCTACCTCAGATTTTCTTGAGAATGTGCACACGACTGTCTCTTCCCCACCCCCAAGGCCTTTGTTTGCGTTTGAACACTATTAATGCATGCCACCTAGCTTTGTCAGCTTAATACAAACTCGGTTTCCCTTAGGGCTAGAGGTGACATAAATCTGGTTTTATTGCTCAGCATTTGAAGCTAATATTAACACTCCCCTCCTCCCCTTCCGGAAACAACAAGCAGCTCAGCCATTTTCAAATAAAGCCAAGCTTTTTTGCAATTAAGGTAGTCAAGTACTGAACAGGTTGCCCAGAGAGGTGGCACAGTTTCCATCCTTGGCGGTTTTCAAAATCTGGCTGGATAAAGCCCTGATCTCATAGCTGACCTTGCTCTGAGCAGGAGGCTGGACAGAGACCTGACTAGAGACCTTCTGCGGTCCTTTTCAACCTCAATTATTCTATGATCCTGGTTGCAAAATACATGAAGCAATCTTACATGCTTGTTTTTAAGGAGGGCTGTGTTGAATACTATGCAAAACTAATTATTTGGATAACACTGGTATAGCAGAAAGTAAAGCCAGTTTTATGATGGTAATACAGTACAACACATTTTGTAAAATTGCAGTTCATCACTACTGAACTACCAGTGTTAGACCAGCATTATGAATGTGTGTAGTGATTTTGGGGGTGATTTTGCTGTTGAGAAACCCGTGTTACTTGAGCAGTAGCAGTAGTGAGTTCTCCTATATGACTCTTATTGTATAGGTGTGTGCAGGTGCTCACTGGGCAGCTAACCTGATTTCCTAACCTCAGAGGCTACAGTGGTAACTTCTTTTCTATTGGCTTTACTGTCCTGTGTGTGAAAAAGGAAAATGCTGGCAGAATTCTTTATTTCTAGATGTAATGCGCCTCTAGGAAACATCCCAGCTTAAAAAAAAGGGGGGGGGGAGGGAACAAACACCATGAGAAACTGTTAACAGATCTGCTGCAAAGCTTTCATGGATTGTTTGGCTGTGCCTTTTGAATTGCTTCTCTGTTATATGAATCCACAATAACATCGCTTGAGAACAATGGCTTCTGTGTTTGTCTTGCTTCAACCTATGTGGTATTTTGTTTGTAAATAACATGAGTTTAGTTATTTTAGTTGTTTTCGGGTTTTACCATCGTAGGACTTGAACTTGTTTTTGCTTATTCTGTTTTCCATCACAGTACACATGGGCTTTTACCCAAGCCACAAGCCTGCCACTTATGCTATCTATTTGGAGGGCAGCATTGCACATGGGGGTGGTTTCAGATTTCTGTGGGTCATCCAGGCTTTTGCTTCCAAGGACTGTGCTGTGTGTTCAGTCCTAAGAGTGAAATCCTAAGATTGAATAATTTGACCATTTTGCAGGATTTGTCAAGACGCTGTTTTGTTGTTTTTTCGATTCTTAAGTATGCATCTTGAAGAGCTGCAGGGCAGTGGGAGCCTCAGTACTGAGAAGAGTAATTTAGAAAGAATGGGAAAGATTAAGTCAATCATCTGGAATATAATGTTCCCTGTGACATCTACACAAAGCTCAGTGATTTGCAAGCTCTTCTGTGACGTGTATAACCTGCGTAACACCATGAGATTTGGTGAACAGAGTTTTGGCCCAGCTTTGTAACCAGAAAGAATCATCGTGACAGAATGAATGTAGTAACTGAGGAACAGAAGTGGAAATGAAAATAAGCTAATGATGAGAAGGGAGGAGGAATGTTAGTCTAGAAAAAATGATTGGAGAAGGGGAGAAGTGTTTGCACTGACATATAAGTGGGAGCCTGGGCCTCTTGAATTAAAGTCCTAAGAGAGCGTTTGTACCCAAAAAATCTGGGAAAGAAGTTAGACTCAGGAATGAGAGGTACTGAGGGTGTGAGCAGACTGAGTAACAGGCAGTAGAAATATAATTGTAAAAGTGCTTTCATGACTTATTATTTTAGCTCTCTGAACTCTTTCGGACAGCATGAATTGGGCTGGTTTTGCATTTTCACCTCAACTATAAAAACAAAACACAGGCTTTGAAAATGAGAGATAAGATGTTTTTAAACTGAATCAGATCCAGTTACTGATACGATGCTGAAATCATACGCTTGTTTAATAGGACCTTACATTGCAAGTGACGACAGTAGGACGTGGTAGGCTGAGGTTTCTACACATGGGAATGTGCTCTCCTGTAGGTGTCAGCACTTCTCTTAGTATTGTCTTGACTTCCAGCAACAGGCAGCATCAGGAAAAAAGTGAATTTACTTTTTAAAATTTATTTATTATTATTATTTTTTTATTATTAAAAGTATACTTGAGGCAGAATCACAGAATCACAGAATCGCTGAGGTTGGAAGGGACCTCTGGAGATCATCTAGTCCAACCCCCCTGCTCAAGCAGGGTCACCTAGAGCACATTGCACAGGTTTGCATCCAGGTGTGTTTTGAATATCTCCAGAGAAGGAGACTCCACAACCTCTCTGGGCAACCTGTGCCAGTGCTCGGTCACCCTCACAGTGAAAAAGTTTTTCCTCATGTTCAGATGGAACTGTCTGTGTTTCAGTTTGTGCCCGTTGCCTCGTGTCCTGGCGCTGGGCACCACTGAAAAGAGTCTGGTCCCATCCTCTCAACACCCTCCCTTCAGATACTTGTACATGTTGATAAGATCTCCTCTCAGCCTTCTCTTCTCCAGGCTAAACAGGCCCAGCTCTCTCAGCCTTTCCTCATAAGAGAGATGYTCCAGTCCCCTAATCATCTTYGTRGCCCTYCRCTGGACTTGCTCCAGTAGTGCCACATCCCTCTTGTACTGGGGAGCCCAGAACTGGAYGCAGYACTCCAGATGTGGCCTCACCAGGGCTGAGTAGAGGGGGAGGATCACCTCCCTAGACCTGCTGGCAACACTCTTCCTGATGCACCCCAGGATACCATTGGCCTTCTTGGCCACAAGGGCACATTGCTGCCTCATGCTTAACTTGGTGTCCACCAGCACTCCCAGGTCCTTCTCCGCAGAGCTGCTTTCCAGCAGCTCAACCCCCAACCTGTACCTGTGCATGGGGTTATTCCTCCCCAGGTGCAGGACCCTGCACTTGCCTTTGTTGAACTTCATGAGGTTCCTCTCCGCCCACCTCTCCAGCCTGTCCAGGTCCCTCTGAATGTGGCAGCACAGCCCTCTGGGGTATCGGCCACTCCTCCCAGTTTTGTATCGTCAGCAAACTTGCTGAGGGTGCACTCTGTGCCTTCATCCAGGTCATTGATGAAGAAGCTGAACAAGACTGGACCCAGTACTGACCCCTGGGGGACACCGCTAGTCACTGGCCTCCAACTAGACTGCGCCACTGAGCACAAGCCTCCGAGTGCAGCCTTTCATCCAGGTCTCAGCCTGCCTGTCTGTTCATCTAACCCACACTTCCTGAGCTTGCCTATGAGGATGTCATGAGAGACATTGTCAAAAGCCTTGCTGAAGTCAAGGTAGACAACATCCACTGCTCTCCCCTCATCTACCCAGCCAGTCATTCCATCATAGAAGGCTATCAGGTTTGTTGAGCATGATTTCCCCTTGGTGAAGCCATGCTGACTACTCCTAATCACCTTATCCTTCACATGCTTAGAGATGGTATACAGGATGAGCTGCTCCATCACTTTACCAGGGATGCAGGTGAGGCTGACTGACCTGTAGTTCCCTGGGTCCTCTTTCTTGCCCTTTTTGAAGGCTGGAGTGACATTAGCCTTCTTCCAGTCCTCAGCACCTCTCCTGTTCTCCATGACCTTTCAAAGATGTTGAAGAGTGGTCTAGCAACGACGTCCATCAGCTCTCTCAGCACTCGTGGGTGCATCTCATCAGGGCCCATGGACCTGTGGATGTCAATTTTTCCTAAATGATCTCTAACCCGATCCTCCTCAACCAAGGTAGTCTTCTTGGTCAACAGGTTGGCCAGCCTGGTAAGGAGGGCTTTAAACTAGGAAAGATGGGGAAGGGGAGAGTTTTAGTGTCAGGGTAGCTGGCAAAAGACTGCTCAAGTCAGGA
>NW_020450463.1:223629-247008 GCF_003343035.1 Apteryx rowi | reverse complement strand
TACAAAGATGATTAGGGGACTGGAGCATCTCTCTTATGAGGAAAGGCTGAGAGAGCTTGGCCTGTTTAGCTTGGAGAAGAGAAGGCTGAGAGGGGATCTTATCAACATGTACAAGTATCTGAAGGGAGGGTGTTGAGAGGATGGGACCAGACTCTTTTCAGTGGTGCCGAGCGACAGGACGCGAGGCAACGGGCACAAACTGAAACACAGACACTTCCATCTGAACATGATGAAAAACCTCTTCACTGTGAGGGTGACCGAGCACTGGAACATGTTGCCCGGAGAGGTTTTGGAGTCTCCATCCTTGGAGGTATTCAAAAGCCATCTGGACACAATCCTGGGCAACATGCTCTAGGTGACCCTGCTTAAGCGGGAGGGTTGGACTAGCTGATCTCCAGAGGTCCGTTCCAGCCTCAACCATTCTGTGATTCTGTGATACTTCGACAGAGTACCCTACTGAATGGAGGCAATTTTATATGATTAACAGGCAGAGCTCTAGTTACTGGGTAAAGAGATTTCATAAAGCGGGCTTGGATAAAATATTATTAAAATATTATTTGCAGCTAGTTATAAGACTAGCTAAATAATGATACTAATTCTTTTGTTAAATATTGATTTGATGAGTGACATTCATCAGATGTAATCCAACTTGTTGTTTCACTAAGTATTTCCACAAACATTGCCATGTGAGTATGTGACTTAGCTTAAATATTAACTACAGGTTGTCTGGGTTCTGCACAATAACAAAGTTTGTTTTGAGCTTTCTGCCACTTCAATGGCTATTGCCCAGAAACTATTATAAACAGGATAGAGCTTCTCCAGATCAGTCAGCATGTGAAAGATTGACACAGCAACTGCAGTGCCAGTAGTGCCACTCTGTGCTAAAAATGTGAACTCTGCTGGCGGAGCTAAATTACCTTTGAGGGGTTTCTTGGCTCTGCTCAACTTCATGCCTTTGCCTGCAGGGACAACTCAGTTTCTGATGAAGCAGCTCCTGAACTACCAAGTATAGCCTTGTTTCTAAGGAGAACTTCTCTAGTTTACCTTGGTTTATCAGTCTGTGGACTGTTGAAACAGAGCCAGGAACCTCTGAGAGAAGGATGAGGTATAGGACCTCGTTAGTCCTTATGTGCAACTGATTGATGTTCATGTTTGTTGCCGTAAATGTAATGGGAGCAGACTTGCTCTAACTCAGTTCTTCAGGAGGACTAAAGTCAAGCTCTGGAAAGGTGGTTCAGTGCTGAGCTCCCCACCTAACTGAGTTGGAGTTAAGCATCTAAGCAACTTCAGGAACCTGGTCTGAGACACATTAGAAACAGGAGGAAGAACGTGGTTTTAGCCTAGTGCTATGTTTATGTAAGATTTTTGATAACCATAGTTGGGAGAGTGGGAAAGTGATTTTGAAGCATCTTTTTAATGCATAGGTAGAACAATCGGCATGGAATGTCCTCCCGTTCTGACCTGCTACTCCCTCGGGTGTCTGCAGACAGCTTAAGTGACAAGGCTGACAGTGCTAGCATAGTCATTTGCTTCAGAAATAGATTTGGGATTTGTTGTGGGAAGATGGCTTAATCTCAGATTTGTAGCATTCCTTGCACTTCTTGCTCTGTATTGCCCCTGGCTAAGCAATGTGTCTAGGCTGTCTCTATATTTCTGACACTATGAATTACCACAAAGAGCCCTTTTCCTTGACAGTTGCTTCTAAGGCAGCCCTATAAAGTATTATTAGCTGGATTTTCCTATGGCGGTTTCTAAAGTGTCAGTTTCTTTGGTTAGCAAATCTGATAATATCAGCTCTTGTTCCTCATTAGACCAGTGTTTCCTGCCTTCTTCATAGAAGGCTGGTTTTACAGCTATGCAGAATATATCCTGAGAGGAGTGAATGGATTTGGGGGATGAAAATGAGCATTTATCCATGGTAACACACAGATGATAATGTTTCAGAAGGGGGGAGGAGATATTTTATTCTCATCTCAAGTCTTCAGAGTGGATGTGTCTCAAATTCATTATTAAACAGGTGGCAGGATCTAAAATTGAAGTGCTCTGTACGTTTGTCATCAGGCGAGCTGTGCAAAGGTTGAAGATGCTGTGGGATACAATGAGTGAAGCAAGATGAAATACATCTTCTGGACAGGGCACTCTGGAGATATCTTTTGAGTTGAGTTCACACGTTGAAATAATGAATTTATCTATGTCAAGCCTGTGGCCTTGGTTGGTGGCGACTGCAGCTCTTGGGGACATTGCTGTGCTTGTTTTAAGGTAGGTGAGTTGGGCATAATGGAATAATCAGAATAATGCCCCATACAGAGCCAGCAGCAGTGTAGAGCTTGGCCTGGGCTGCAGCATCTACCCACGAGGCTGCATGAATGCATGGGGTGCCAAAGCCAAGCCTCTGATTACAAAAAAAGGTGGAGGGCTGAAGTGAGTGAGAGAGAACCAGGTTGCTCGGTCTGTGACAAAGGAGATGCTTGTGGAAAATTGAGCTTGGACACCTTATCTGCACGCTTTTTTGTAAACCCGCACTTTAGACTAGCAAAACGCAGACAGAAGGGAACAGATTATCAAAAGGTTGTCAGCAAATGGGTTATTTGTTTAACTCCTATTGGAACTGGCAGGGAACTTTTTTGCTAATGGCTTTGGATAGAAAGGGCTAATTTGCTGAAATGGGAACTTCATGAGCCCATATATCTTTGTGTGTGACGGACCCTTCTTCCCTGCATCCAAGGTATCTGTCTTCATGGGATGCTCAGGTTCAATTCCCTGCTCTGAACCATTGCTCTACACCATTGCTCTGAAATTGTAGGCTTTTTCGTGCTGGAAATAGTACAGTTTGTGTGTAAATGCATGTTAGCGAAAGAAAGTCCATTTGTAGCCTGGTGATTAAAAGCAAAACAGAACACACAAAAAACCCCAAACATCCTGTGTAGAAGAATTGGTTCGTAGTCCTTGCTGTGAGTTGGGCAGAAGCAGCTGCTTCATTTATCAAGGGAAAAGTCTGGATACTGCTTTGTCCTGATGCAGAGCAAATTCTTACATTTTTCATAAACCTGAAAATCTCTTTTTTTACCTGTCAGTCAGTGGCACCACTGTCCTGCTGGTACTGGAAAATGAAAATTGCTGCCTGATAGCATTTTAATAAGATGCAAATGGCAAGCAGGGCTTCTCCAAACCAATAGAGAGCAGTCTTGCATTAAAAAATGATAGACTATTGTAGAGAAGTGCTTTTGAGTTTGCTAGCACAGGTTAGGAGTGAAGCTTTTCATTTTGGAAAAATGTATTATTATTATTATTATTTTTTTTTAAAGCAGGCCATCTTCCCTGTTATCTCTGTTTCTCACTGAATCACCATCTACAAAGAGTGGATGAAGGTGCTGTGAAGCTGCTAACTTTCTGTCTGCAGCTTTTGGCTTGGCTTTTCACCTTTCTTTAGCTTTGTCTTTGGAAGTGCAGCAGGGCAAAAGTGGCTTCTCACGGCGCGTGGCTGGAGCCTGGAGCAGCGCTGGCCCTGCAATGCTCTGTGCAGCGCCTGGCTCTCCATTGGGGCTTCTGGGAGCTCTTGAGGTGCAAGATGAGCAGGGTTTGTCTGGCAGCCTGTGAGCTGCACCTCTGGCCAATTGCCTTTTCTCAAGGAAGATGGGTTGTTTGCACTGTTCAGACAGCCAAACTGACAACTTCTGTGCATGTTCACTTACAGTTGGTGTGAACACAGCCAGAGGCAAAGAGCACAGCTTCATCCACATGGCCCAGCAAGACGTCCCCAAAAGCAGAGTTTCATCCAGCCCCTTTGTACCATCCCGCATGAGCAAAACAAGGCTGGATTCTCTGCTGCTTTCACAGTCTGGTGGATGTTGTCTGACTTGTTGCAAATCGAAGCTGGTGGCATGTCGTGACTGATTATCTTCTCAAGCTGTCAAATGTAGACTGGTGTCCCCCTGGGCTCTGGGTTATGCCTTGTTTTTTCTGGGCTGTCTCAGTAGCGAGACATATGGTCAGGTAGCATTTTGTGGGAGGAGGTAAGAGGTGAGAGGAAGAAATGCTTCTTAATATGTAGATCTTGTTAGACCTTAAGAAGAGGAACTTAATTTTTAATGCTCTTAATAGATTTTTCATTATCACAGAATCACAGAATGGTTGAGGTTGGAAGGGACCTCTGGAGATCACCTAGTCCAACCCCCCTGCTCAAGCACGTTGCACAGGATTGCATCCAGGCAGGTTTTGAATATCTCCAGAGAAGGAGACTCCACAACCTCTCTGGGCAACTTGTTCCAGTGCTCTCTCACCCTCACAGTGAAGAAGTTTTTCCTCATGTTCAGATGGAAGTGTCTGTGTTTCAGTTTGTGCCCGTTGCCTTGCGTCCTGTCACTCGGCACCACTGAAGAGAGTCTGGCTCCATCCTCTTGACACCCTCCCTTCAGATACTTGTACACGTTGATAAGATCTCCTCTCAGCCTTCTCTTCTCCAAGCTAAACAGGCCCAGCTCTCTCAGCCTTTCCTCATAAGAGAGATGCACCAGTAGCCTGAGCAGAGAAGAGCTCAGGTTGGTTTCTTAAAATATTTAGATGATGATTTGGTTTGATAAACACTGTGTGGTCTGCTACTGAGGAAACTTGCTGTGATGAAAAATCTACCTTTTTGGAATCAATGATTAGACTTGTGCTGAACTTATACTGGGGAAGTGTGGTCTGAGGGAAGGAGTACGATGCTGAAGACTGAAGAGAGCACCCAGAAGCTGACTGCCTCTTTGTGGTCCTGGGCAGGCTGAACGTAGGGGATGCCAGCTGAAACCCCAGTGCGCGTTGCTGAAGGATGGGGCAATAGTCGCCTTTAGTTTCTACAGTTGCCTCTTGATCAAACCCACAACTTGCTTTGTGTTTCTATTTCAGCACATCACAACCCTTTGGAAAAGGTTTCTCCTCACAGCAAAATAGTGCTCGGTCTAACAGCCGCGGCTCTCCCCTGTGCTGCGCTATGTTCTTCATGGGCCACGCAGCATCTCCCGTGTCCAGCCACGGCGCCTTAATAGCGCTGGACGAGAACAGACGGAGATGAAACGCATCCCAAACCGCTCTTGACCATCGCGGGAGCGCTGTGACCCGAGGTGGCTTCAGAAAGGTCTGTAGCAGGGTTCTGGGGCTGGAAGGAAGAGCGGGGCCGCTGGGCAGTCCCGGCAACTGGTATGTTATAACCAGCTGGCAGGGAGCCGCTTCTGTTAGTGCTACGCTAACTCCGTAACAAAAAATTGTCTCTCCTGAATGTGTGTACTGATATTTGAGGCTTTCAGAGCTGCAAAGCTCTATGTGGCAACTGCATTTGGAAGAATTTACTCTGTGCTGGAGAAAAACAGAGACACCTTTTTGATAGAAGCTTAGCAAACTATAAGGCATGCAGGTTTATACATTAAGAAAAATCCGGTAAATTTTATAATGCTGTGGACTCCTTTCAACTGTTATTTTGTGCCACTAAAATAAAATCTCTGCAGTCATAACCATTATAAAGTCCAATTTTTCTATAGCAGAAAATTGAATGGCATGACTAGCCAGGATAATTACTCTACAAGACTGAGTCATTATTCTGGAATAGAGTTATTTTTAATCTGGGATTCAGTGTCCACATGGGGGAGTTATATTGATACACCTGGGCTGTATAAGTATTCTGCTAAAATATTGCTTGCCAGTTTCTCTGTCCTCACATGTTCTTACAGTTATCCATCTACTTAAAATTTGCTCTCCTAAATTATGGCCCCCAAGGTCTAAAAACAGGAGTTAATTTAATAGCAAGCTTTAAGCTGCCAATGAGATTTATTTACACATTAAGAAGAAAACAACAAAAAATCTTCAAATGCTTCAAAGATGATGTTGGTTGAGCTTGTCTGTCAAATAGGGGATTTTTTTTAATCATCATATATGTCTAGCAATGTTTCTAGCTACCCTCCTGATCAGACTTAGCTTGAAAAAAAAGATGATTTTGTAGAACCGGACTCCTCTCTCCATGGTCAAACTGTTTTTGGCTTTTAGAGATAAATTTACTGAGAATTTGGATGCAACTGTCCCTTTCTGCCTCCCACCCTGTCTTCCTCCATGAAATTCTGGCCAGGGAAACTTTATAGAGATTAGACCCTACAGAATTAGCTTGCCATGCAGACCTGCTCTGTAGACCTATTTCCACGCAGACTGGTAGAGCCAGCAAGGACAGCCCAGCTGCTTCCAGCCTGATTTAATGGATTATTATGAACAAGGCTCTAGCTCCTGAGTAACACTTGCCATCTACTGAGTACACTCCCTTGGTAAAATTGCATAAGGGCTTGATATAGGCACTGGTGATGTCTGAATTAGCCTTGCTACTGTTTGGATTGAAATGATCAGTAAGAAATGCCATCCTTCTCCATCTCAGCAAGTTTGTCGGTTTTGTGTGATGGCTTTGGTCAAAGCTCCAGTTTGGTTGCGTAGACTTTCACTGAATTGAGGAAGATGTACTGGTGATGGTAAAGAGGTGCGTTGCCTCGGTACCAATCTAGTCCTCAGTGCCCTGAATCTGCCTGGCTTTAAATCAGCGCGATGTCCTGGCTGAGCTAGCGGCCAGCCAAGGCTCGCTTACGCTGGCTTTGTGGATGAGGCAGCCCTGGGTGGTTGCAGCTCGTTTGTCGTCGCTGTTGAGTTGTGCAGAGTCTGCACAGATTTGTGTTTGTGCTCCTGAGCAAGAAGGACGTGTGGTGCCACCTCCAGTCCTGGCCTTGGGGCTAAGGACGGCCTCTGGACCTCTGCTGCTGAGCTGCCTTTTGCTTTTATATTCTGTTCCTTTAGAAAGTATTTAAATGAGGACGGGAAGGAACGGCCTGTGACATTATAGTATCCCTGGGTATCACTTCCCAAGTGGGAATATTGTGTGGAAAGTTGCTGCTTTTTATAGTGGCTGGTATAAGCCACGTTGCTGTCTTCGCTTCTCAGACATCCAACACGTGTACAGCTGTGGGATAGAAAGGTTTCACCTTGGGTTTCATAGAAATCCTAGCAGAAATCTCAGTTCTCCATTCTGAGCATGGTTTATATATCGTTATTTGAAATGTCTGCTGTGGGGATATATACGTCTCGTCTCCTGCAGTGATCTTGTAGCCAGATACCTAATAGTGTCCTAGCTTCCAGTCCCAGGAAGGTGCTTTCCTGAATTATCAGGGACTATAGAGCTATTACAGCCTCTGTTCATTTTACACTGACAAAATGATCAGAGTTTGCACTTGGGGACTGCAGGCTCATTCTTTTCTGCTGTAATGTGAATGGCTGATACTGGCATTTCTTACCGGGGATGACTTTGATTCATTTGCTGACTTGCTGCTTTGCAAAATGACAAAATCGTTTTTCATGTAGTGACAGCATCAGCAGTGGGGGGGGACAGTCTCCGTTTGCTGCCTCTGGAAATGCCCTGCTTTGGAGCAATTGCAGGAAACAATCAAAAGCAAATTCCCTTGCCACAGATCAGCTGGAAAAGGCAGTAGAAATTGGTGCTAATTACTTTGAGAAGGAAAACTGACATTAGCAAAAAGCAGAATGAATTTCTTTATCTTGGCCTTGCGATAGAAACGCTACCTGAGGTGGGCAGGGGTGTGAACAGCAAAGGTGACGTGCATGTCCGGCAGGAGCTCAGCTCATCGGAGAGCGGAGCTTCTCCCTGGCCCTCCAAAGACCTCGCAGCAGTTTGTTTTATCTCAGCAGAGTCAGGTGCTTTAGAAAAGGCAGTGCCCTCCCTCGAGAGGGGTAGTTCTGTCTGTCGGGTGTTGCCCAGGGGTTGGACTTGGCTCCTGTGCGAAAGGCAGAGCTGGGTGCCACATCCGTATGGTCTGACCACAGGGTGCCGAAGCAGAGGTAGGTGGTCACCTCCTTACTCCCTGCTGCGTTCACGCGTGAGGAAATGATGGATTAAATTGGGTATAGGAGCCCGGCTTCTGATCTTAGCTCTGCTGCTGGCGCCTTTGCAGCCTTGGCAAGTTGCTTCCCTGCCTGTTTTCTGCTTTATGAGATGCAGATACGACATCCCCAGCCTCCCCGAGGTGCTGTGAGGACTGTTACCACCACATCCGCAGCATGCCTTGAGCAGACGCGTGGTCCGTAAGGGTGTTTCTGTGGCTGCGACCGCGGCAAAGGGAGGCCCGCTGAACTAGCTGGGTGCTTGGTCTGCTGGGGGCACTTTGGCATGGACGGGCTGTGCTGAGCTCCCTTCTACCATGGTTAAGCTGCGAGAAGGACTGAAACTGCTAGCTTAAAGCAGGCTTATCTTACCTCTTTGTAATTTCCCCTGCGGATTCGGTTTCTGTGCCTCCCTTCAGAGGGCTTCAGCAAGACAGCGTTTCAGGAGCATGGGCTGGAAGGCTTAGCAACATGCTCCAGTGCCCTGACCTATTTAATATGCCGGTCTAATGTGGGTAACGTGAGGCTCATCAGGCCTTGCTGGGCATGGGTACGTTTCCAGCCTGAGGACAGCTGACAGATGACTGCAGTGATCTCTCCCATCCTGTTGTTCAGCTGCTTCTTATATTGCCTTACGCTGATAAACCCATCACAGCACTGTGGAAATAACAAATCCTGCGTCTCAGAGAGGAGAGCAGTAGAAGCATTCTCATTTTGCCGCCTTTGAACGGCGTTGCATTTTAATGTGATTGTGGAAGAAAATGCAGAGATCTGGATGCGCGAGACTGAGTTCATAACCCTAACCTTTCTGCTTATCTGTCTTGTTAAGCGTGAGATACAGCGGGGGGAAAGAAGAGACCCGGCGAATGCTTGGCTTTGGATAACCGGGAATGGAAGGATTTTGGTGGTGCTGGAGGGGCAGATGCAGTGGGCATCCCAGGGAGGCTCCCCGTCCCGTACTCGCAGACCAAGAGGCACGCTCTTGAATGGCACAGCAGGAGAAACAGCCTATCGCTGGCCGTATCCGGCCCTGATCTAGATGCTGAAACTTCTCCAGGTGATGAATTCAGTCACCAGCATCCCAGGAGACTTTTTCTCTCCTCCCCCAAACAAATCAAAATCTCCCTGTAACTGATGAATCCATGATGCTAATTACATTTGTGGGAAAGATTAGTTGTGTCTGCCAACAGCTCATCTGCACTGCTGAGGCAGAGGTCAGATGCAGGAAGAGTTTTTCTGGTGCAGATCTGTATTTAATCTCAGTAGCTGTTTTAGGCTTCATTATGATAACAGCACAGACATCTTCAGTTAATTCCTATCATACTGCTGTGTGCGTCGCTTCATACGGACTTGGGACTTCGGTGTACAACAGCTTCCCTGAATGCATAAGGCTGCGTATGGGTAGGTGATGGGGGAGCGGTTCAGGGTAGAGAAAGATCCCGGTTTGGGGGAGGGAAAGAATGTTTAATTGAATGAAGAGGAAAATGAACAAAGGTCTTTTGAGGTTTGGGACATCTTGTTAATATTTAAATTAGAGAGGGTGCCTAGCTCTGAAAATTACAGAATCATGCTGTGTATCAAGTCATTTTGCTGCAGGCTTATCTTTGCCATAACTGGGACAGAGGAGAATGACTGTGAATGCCTTGTGCCATTTTATTTGTCTAAATAAAAACAGCTAGACCACCAATAACTTTTCTATAAGCAGTATCGATTAATCATTATTAAAGAAAAGGTACCTCACCCCTGGAGGCCTAATTTCTAAGACATTGGAACAAGGTCAGAAAGGTCTTGCAGTCTGCACTGATGTTTGTGTGATGCCTGCAGAATACAGCGTTGAGGCTTTGATGCTCTAGAAGTGATGGAGACCTCTTTGCCTTGATTTACCCCTTCCCTGGGGCATGAGCACTGCCAGAGCTTGTGAAGGGGGCAAGGAAGAGAGGAGCTGTGTCTGCTCCCTTCTGCCCAAGTCAGCAGAGGGACAAATGCAGGGAAACACGAGGGAGATGCCTCCAGAGACGTTCCAGCTTTGGGCTACCTCTACTA
This sequence comes from Apteryx rowi, assembly GCF_003343035.1. Taxonomy (NCBI): domain Eukaryota; kingdom Metazoa; phylum Chordata; class Aves; order Apterygiformes; family Apterygidae; genus Apteryx; species Apteryx rowi. Next base: position 237,066 of record NW_020450463.1, on the reverse strand, counting down.
GGCTGTGTCTAAAACACATTGAGCCCTGGAGCAATGAATTTGCAGTCGATCTGCAAACCTGACTGCATGTGCTGTTTTAATCGCCCAGAGAGCGACTGGAGGTTGCTCTCTGCCCAGTGCAGAGCAGGGGCAGCCCCATGTTTGTCATGGAGGACTCTATACAGCATCACGTACTGCCAGTGATACTTGGGGCCAAACTGATCGTTTTGTGTGAAGTTGGTAGGGGAATTGTGTGTTTGTATGTATCTCTGTACATGCATATATAATGCCACGTATGTTTTCCTCTTTTCTCTGCCCTCTTTCCCTGCTCTAAAATACGTCCCTTCTCTCCAAATGTCTCTGGAGGAAATGCTGTCAGACCACCAATGGGTTCTGTGCTTATGAAATGCAAAAAAAGCCAAGACAGGAAGAAATGAAGGGAAAGATGCAAAGAAGTCTCTGCGACATTCTTAAAATGGTGGGTAAGGAAGACGCCCTTGGAGCTTTTCCATAGACGTGGTTTGAAACCCTCAGTAAGAGGCAGCGAGGAAGCGGTTGCCAAAATTGAGATGAAATTCTCCAGGCTGAACAGCAGTGGAGATGCTCAAAGCATGAAGCTCTGTTTGCATGTCTGAAACACTGAAACACAAAAACCAAAACAAACACATGATGCATAGCTGTATAAAATTTTCTATCTTTAAAATCTATAAAAATGCTGTAGGCAGGGGGATTTAGTATGGTTTGCACATTGATTTTACGGACAAGAACATTAACTGATTTTATCTGTTAGCAACCTTTGGATGAACTTGCACTTTTAAGAGTGGGAACAGTAATGCAGAAAGGATTGGGGGTTTTAGGATTTGTCTGCAAAAAAGGGATAGTTAAGTGACTATATTCCCTGTGGCTTTTTTTTTTTAACCCCTTTCTAGCACTTGCTGTCCACAAAGCTTTTGCTCTGACACTGGTACCGCAGTTCTTTACAAACAATTTAAAAGCTTTATAGGGTGCTGGCATTTCTATAAATGGATTTTGGTTATCTGCTTTGAGGAGGTTGAAAGGTCACTGAATTAAACTCCAGAAAAGCTGTTGCTAGTGTTACAGATCATTGGAGTGTGACGCTCGCTTTTTCCCAAAAGCGAACAAAGTTAGATGAAAAACTTAAGAGTGATTCAGTTTTTGTATTTTGGACAAAAAAAAGTCCAAATGGTGATTTTTAATTAGATGTAAAAATTTCAACTTTTAGAAATTTATTTTGTTGTAATTGCAAATTGTGCTGGCAGCTTCCTTATGTGGTTGAAACAGATAATTAGGGAACCTGAGTTTCAGGTGAACGTCCCTCAGTAACTATGATACTATTATTTTTGCTTCCAGTGTGCTCTGAGATGAGAAAGACTGTTTTCAGCAGAGATGTTAAGATGTGTGCTTATCTCTCCAAATGTCACGTCTCAAGCGATGATGTGAGAAATGCCAGAACAGCAGCTCCGTGGCACCCTGTTGGAGGCTCGGACTGAGCTGCAGCAACACCAGGCACTTGGCACTGGCACATCAGCCCTGGGAAACAGTAATTAAAACATCTGCATGCAGGGCCACCCGTCTGCCATCAAGTATTTTATGGCCAATGTTGCCATGGCCCAGAGGGGTCAGCACATCGCCCAGTCTGTGTCCAGAATTTGAAAGCTTCCTACTAGGTTTAAGGCTGAACATAAGTTATTGTGGTGGTGTGAGGGACCTGCAAGCAGAAGTAATGAAGAAGGTACATAAATAATGGCCTTGTGTGCGGTTTCCTAAGAAGACTAAAACCTGGGGGTTGCTCGCTGGTATTAGGCAGGAGAGCAGACAAGATTATCAAAATGGATTTAAATCTGGTGAATCACAGTGCAAGTGGCTGCTGTTGTCTTTTTTTGACTGTGATGTCCACATTTTAGGTACGGATACTAGGACACTATTGTACTCTCTGTCTTGATCTGTGTGCAACAAATACGTAGTGAATGAGACTTGGGGCACCATGATTCCTTTCATCTGCAATTTCAGAGAGTGAGCAGTGTTACAAAAATCAGCTTTACCCATCACATATGAAAGATGGCCAAATGTGGCTGGCAGCACAGCGATCCGATGGACCCGCTTTGACCAGGGAGAGCATAACTCAGTTGTTGCGCTTTCAGCATTGATTGCCCTCTGTGCATTCAACCCCAGCCACAGATTACACCTCCTAGGAAATAATATTCTGTAGAAATCAAACGTGACTGACACATCTTGCGTCTCCTTCCTGCGTCTCTTCTGCTGCCTGGCATATGTCCTGGGCTGAGCACCGGCTGGCAAGCCCTGTCACTCCCGGCCCCAGCCTGGGACCCGGGTTGGGGGGGCTGGTGGCCTTGGTTCGTGGATCAGCAGTGGTGGGATCGGCGTTGCCTCCCCGTGTTAGAACGAATCCTGAGCCAAGGAGCGGTTGCTGTTTGTCAGCGCTCAGGCAAATTGATCTTGCCCTTGAGATGCTCCATAGCATTTTCTCACTCTTGCTTTGAGCTTGGATTCCCGTCTGCATGTGCCGCAAGGCGCAGTGTAATCCACAACGAGCCTGGGATGCTGCCTGTGTTGGGGCAAAGCCAAGGAGAAATTAAATTCTGCGGTGGTTTTCTGAGTAAAATGCCTGCCTCTTTTATTGGCCAAAACATGTGCATGGCCTTTTCCTAGCGTTAGATATAAAATGCCCTTTGGATAGTTTTAGTGTGTTCACTTTTGAAAAAAGCTCTGGGTGCCGCAGCGTCATGTAAGTGTCTTCTATAGTCTGTATTTTAATTATGTTTCCTTCCCTCATGATATTTTGCTATGGGAATTACAGCTGAAAAAGTATTGTAAAAGAAATATAGCCTAGATGATTTCTGCCTAGGAATGTCAAATGCTTCATTTTAGGTTGCCACGAGCCCTTTGGGTGAAATAAGTCACGTGACGGTCTTCCTCTGAACATATGTTATTAATTCTGAGATGGATAGGATTTCGCTTCCACAGTTTGTCATCTTGACTTCTGAGAACTAGAATACAGCTTTTCAGTCTGTGTGGCCAGCGGCACAGGGAAAGATTCAGCTATTGTGCTGCGTAAATCTCGCCTTTTGTCGGTCGTCCCGCGTGCCTCCTCCAGGTGTGCGCCRGGGCTGTGCTGTTGTCGGTTCTTCCTCGGGCTGAGTGTAGTCTATATGACAAGATGAATTATCCGCGTTCTGCTGCTCAGCTTTATCTGAAGTTTTCACCCTCACTTGATTAAAAATTTGCAAACCAATCTTCAGTCTTTCACAGGAATAAGACTGCAAAGGAGATTCATGTCTGCAACAAAGTCTAATTTGTTCTGTTCTGTTTTTTCACTCACTTCAAAGTGTACAGATAAGTGGTGTTTTCCAGAGAAACAGAGTTAATCTATTTCAAAGCAAGATATAAAGCAAAATTAAACAGAAAATTGTTGAGGCAACTTCATCTACAAAAAGAAAAATGCTTGCACTAATAGTAAAGAGCTTCTTTATACAGATATGTTATGGTTTACAATCACCCTTGAAAGAGTCATTATAATATTTTAAAAAATTCAAAATGAGGTGGTGTTCTGTTTCCTTCCTGACGCTGGCAAAGAGCAAACAAGCTAGTAAAAGCTTTAGGACTGGAGCTGAGAAACTCCATTTGAGTGACATTTTTTGGACAAATAATTTACTTGTTGAAAAATGCAATTTAAATAGACTTTTTGCCGAACTGTCCATTTTCTGATTGTCAGAGCTGGCAGCTTGCTGGGTCTCTCCTGGCTTGCTCTGTTGCACCTTTTGGTCTTTATGGTCCATTTTTGGCCTATGGAGCCCAGAGCTGTTTCTGATTTGGGAGGCACACTGGAGGCAGTGTGCAGGGCGGCATCCGGGGAGGATGGAGGGCTCCCCACTCGGCGACCTCCGCTGGCGCATCTCCTCCGGGTCTCCTATGTGGTCCTGGTTTAGCGGAATAGCCCTGGGGCTTGGGAGAACCACCTTGAGATTCCCAGCTGTGCAGCAGCTTTCTAGTGTGAGCTTTAGCTCTCTGTTCATTTTTCCACCTATAAACAAATATAATAGCTCCACCCCGACCTCAAGGGTCCTTTAAGTACCAGACCTGGCCAAACACCAGGCTTTCTCAAAAGAAAAATCCATATTCCAATAACTTGTTTTGCTCCTGATGCAGCATGCAAAAAAAAAAATCTGGAGGAAAATTTCCTCTGGAAGTGAAATTTAAGAAAAACATTTCCATCTTGGAGTGCAACAGGGTGAGTCAGAGGACTGGTCAGTAGAGCAGCACAAGTTGCCCTGAGGACCAGAGGAGGAAGAGGAGGTCGACATCCCTCTTGGCTAGCCTTTTGCATCTAGCGCTGTTAAACCATTTTTGAGTGCTCTAGAGATAACAGCAGGGGGAGGCCATACACATTATTCTAACAAAATTTAAGAAAAAAGTCTGCTGCAGACAGACAAGGTTCAAGTCTTTATTGTGAGACAGGTTTGGATAGCTATGAATAAGCATCTGGAACAGAGGACAAATAGGTGATTAGCGTCAACACCAGAATCTGCAGTCAAGCAAGAGTCAAGTCAGATGAATGGAGACACTGATGAACACAATGTTATCTTTTAAGGGAAGAGGAACTGAATTAAATTTTGGGGCTAATCTCCTCTTCTCCAAACCTTCTGGCTCAAAATACCGCTGTTGGAGCCTGCTTTTCCAGAAGGCAGAGAAGGGCATCCAGCTGGGCATGCTGGTGTGCTCCAGTTGACCGGCATCTCTGTAGTGGCTGGGCTGCACAAAGCAGCTGTCGCAAACTGTAACTGGATGGCTGGGGGCTGATCTGGGAGGCAAAGCAGTAAGGCCATATTATAGCAAGAAAGCTCAGGTTAAGGCAAATCTTCCTCCTGGGAAGGTCAGGAGGCATGAGAAGAGGTGGTGGGGGATTGCCCTGGACCTGGCTTTAGGCACACGTTATGAGAAGAGGTGCGGGGACTGCCTATTGCTGGGGAGGGGAGTCTCAAAGGGCTTTGAAGTCCTTCCTACCTCTGCAGAGAATTTGGTAGCTAACTCGGAAGTATCACTATGCCACCATATGTGTATTATTGAGAGCTACATCTATGAACTCTGAGTGCTCTACGGTTCACTGAGGTGCTTCTGATGGCTGTGGTGCTGTTTCTGCAGCTGCTGCTCCTCTGGCTGCTCCATATGAGATACCTGTGGATAAGTGAGCTTGGAGTTTGCTAGCAAGAGCTGCTCTGGTGGGCTTCAGCTGCACTAACCTGAATATCTAGAGACCCAGGCAACTGCTGGCGAGATCCAAAGCTGAATTTATCTCAGTATCTTTAAATCAACTGGAGCTTTTGAAAACAGAAGAGATCAGGTGATGCTGAACTTCACTGAGACTTGTCCTCTGTGCTCTACTGAGGAGATCACTATTGCTTTTTCTTTTTCCGGAGGTAGAATGGCTGCAGCCCCTCTGGGAAGAGAGGCATGGCTAGGGGCTGACCTGAGGTCTCCAGATCCACCAGCCTGCTTTGCCAGATAGATACCTTGCAGTTAAGTTAATCTTGAGACTATTGCTGGTGAAGGTGCCTTTTAGAGCCTTCCCAAGGAGAGAAGGCTCTAAAAGGGAATAAAGTGTGATGGGACCCTCCAACTTCCTGGGAACTGTGGGAAAAAGAAAAAGATGATGACATCTTTCTTGCATGCAAATTGGCTTTGGAAGTAGCTGATCAAGAAATAATACAGAAAACATTGACACCACCGCTCAAAGTCTTCTTGGATGTGTTTGCTTTGTATTCAGCACCTATCAAGAGCTGCCCGGGAATGCTGTTTTCCTGCTTAGTCTGGTGCTGAGGCAGAGAAATCCCTGCTGTAGGAAAGGCCCCTCTGCCCCGGTGCCCCAGGAGGCAGCCCGAGCTCAGCCCCACCGGGCAGCTGTGACTGCAGTCAGAATAGCCGCAAAGTGCACACCTGGCTGCCCTATACATATACCATTAGTTATATGAAGCAGAAGAACTTCTTCAGGAGAGACTTCCTCTTTTCATGCCCTTTTTCCTCAATTCATGGTGTCAGGGGGAGAGCATCGAGGCAGGGTGTAGAAGATCCACCTTCCACTCTGGTTTCCATCAAAGGCTGGACCAGGAGCTTCCAACGGCACATAGAAATACTTCAGCAGTTGTTGTGTCGAGACTTTATGATGTAAAACTTAAAAATTTGTACAGTTACTTTAAGAATAAGGCTTAGAGTTTTTGGAAATAAATGTCACTTCAGGTTCTTTGCTGGCTTTATCCAGGTTCTGATACGCTGATATTTGGCTCCTGGCAATGTATTTGAGGGTCTGAGACACGCCAGTATTTGCAGCGTGCGGTCAGAGCATGGCCCCTGCAGAGCTCTGCACGTTTCCGACTGAGGTTCCCGCTCTGAGCGTTGGTTGCTGGTGCCTGGGTGGGAATGGATCTCCAAGAAACTGGCCAGGGGTTCCTGTGCTGCTGTGGGAGCTGTGAAAGAGCTGGCGGGCTTCAGGCTGTGTTTGCAAATGCTCCTTTCCTTCACTGAAAGAAGAAAGCAATCAGGTGACAAAGGATTTTTGCTATCCTTTGCAAAAAAGCATCAAGCTTTCTTCCCTCAAATTCTATTCTCTGTTTGCTTGAACACATAATGACAGTTAAATGAACTTTGTTAAATCTTTCATAAAACATTAGCTGTGAAGAAGGCGGAGGAGTTAAGAGAGAGTCTAATGTTTTTTCTGAAGACTTTCTCACAGAGATCCGTACAAATACAGAGGTCTGCAAGTCTACGATTCCTACGTGCAGTTGCTTGTTTTTACATGTAAGCATTCCTGTAAGTGGCCTTTGAGGGTGAAATCTCACCGATCCTGACTTTTCTTCTATTCCATCTCAAGCCAGGGAAGTATTTTCAAATGGGAGAAAAACTTGGCATAAATGTCACAATATTTTCAAATCCACTGATTTTTTTGATAAAGGATCAACTAATTATTTTTAAAGGTTCTGCACAGAAAAGAGAAGAGGCAGGCTTGGGGGAACTGGGATAGCTACAGCTTTCTTAGATCATCCTAGTTCTTGGGTATAAGTGATTTGATAAGCTACCCCTGGATCTGAAACCCTGTTCCTTTGAGGAAAATCCAGATCTGCATTTGGAAGAGATTCTGGAAAAAGCAAAGACTATGCATGCTCGAATGATGTAGTGATGTAAATAAGTTATATCACAGGTGACTGACATCTGGATTTCCAATCTGAATGGTGATTATTACAGTGCTGCTTTGGTGTCAATCTTGTACTGATTGCATTTTAACATGCCTGAACTTTGTGTTAGTATATTTTTTTAAACTAAAACCTAAGTTCAAATTGAAAAACCATGGCTAGCAATCTACATAATACTAGCTACAAAACTAATCAAAATGTCTTGAAAAAATATTTTAATTCACTTTTATCTCAACAATTGATGCAAGAATCTCACTGTCCTTCTCTCTCTTTTTTTTTAAATTTAATATTTATATTCCTCAATGCCTATTTTTATCTGGCTTTCAAACCCCTAATGCAGTGGACTTTTGTTACTTAAAAGAAAGCAGATCCTTTACAGGCCAACAAATGTGCTTCTGTACCAGAAAGAAAAGTGTTTGACTTCTGTGCTTCACTGATCTGCAACGGTGCTGTAAGGAGGTGAGTTGTTTCTGTGTTATCCCTGGAAGAGTGTTGATGTGTTCAATAATTAGACATGCCTCTCTGTTGTGACTTATGGCAGTTCAAAACAGACCATGCAAACATTATTGCTGATTTCAGTTAGTGAGGAATAACTGGTACAAAACAATAAAGCTTTTTGTGTGCTTTTGCACCTTCTTTTTTAATAGGGGCTATAATTTTTGTAGCAAGTATTTGGTGTGGGAAGACAATTTAATAGAGGCATATTTTCTCCCATTTACAAATCAAACCTCTTAACAAAGAGTGAGACAAATCACAGGCAGCTTAGGGAAATATTTTGTCTCTCATATGCTCTTTTCTGTTTGAACAGTGAGTACTTTGAGGCAGCAGCTACATTTTCCTCTCCCTGAGAGAGTCCGGACAGTGCTGGTTGGCTTTAATGTTTAGAAGAGTATTATAAAAGGAGTATAGAAGGAGCTTTTAAAAAATAATTTCCACTTCCTTCACCATTGCCTTTCATGGTTGCTATGTTTTTAGTACAGTTTGATTCAGCATATAGCTTCGCCACTGCCAAGGACAGATCTGTTTTATGATTCAGTGTATAGCTGTGGGTTGCCACATCCATCCAATAACCTGGGATATGAGAGGTCTGCATGACCATCCTGAACTCACATATTCTTGAGCTCATTTTTTTAGTGAAGTAGGGCTCTTTTTTCCACCTTGTCGTTTTGTAACACAGGCAAGTTTTGGACGTGGTATGAAAAACAAAGCCCGTAAAGAGAAGGTCATGTACAGGATCTATTTATAGGCCAGTGCACTTAGAAAAATACAACCTGAGTTTGCCTAGATTTTTTAAGCTTTTTGGGACAGAAGCTATCTCTCTGCATGGATCTGAATGAGTCCTAAGACTGTGGGATCCAAATTCAGACTCGGGACCTTAGGGAGTAATCACTGTTGCTGAACCAGAGACGCCCACAAGCATGCAGTGGTTGTTCAGGCCATTCGGCGAGCTGTAGAGTGCTTGCGTCTGCACAACAGCACCACCGTCTTTCTTGAGAAGAGATGTGAGCAACCATGGAAAAAAGATGTGAAGAACAAACATAGAGTCAGGAGGTGCATGTTCGGGAAAGGCTAACGAGATCCGCAAACACGACACTGCCAGGTCATGTTTGCCAGCCATGCCCTGACACAGAAAGTGAGTTCACGGAACCAGGGAAACCGCAATTCTGGCTTTGCATATTCGGACCTGAGCTTGTGTCTGAAATCATTACTGAGCAAATAAACATTTGCCAAAAGTACAAGGAAATTTCTCATGGCCCTAGTATTCAAATGAGATACTTTGAGGAAGTAAGCTGCGTGTTTGATGCTAAGTTAAACTGGTCTGAACACATGATGGACAGTGGTGTTGGTGCACCAGACTGCTCAGCAGAAACCACTCCATGTTATAGTCCAATTTTATATTTCTACCTGGCCTACCATTTGATACTTTCCATAAAAACTGCACCATATTATGATCTCAATGAACTGACATTCTAGGACAAAAATAAGCCAAGAATGGAAAAACAGTTATTACAAGGGGAAAAAATGAGTCCCATTGTCAGAACTGCAGGTGGGAGTTTGCATTTCGTCTCTCTCCCCTTCCTTACATGTAATTTATAATAATTAAGCAAATTCTTTGATCTCTTAAGATTGATTTGCACAATATGTGGGAACATTAAAAACTGCAAACCACCAAGTGGTAGAATGCTCCAATAGATAAGAAGACTCTTGAGTTATTCCCTATTTCTCCATCTGTAGATGGTTTTGCTTCATGTGTAGATGAGTTTCTCTGCAGCTGAAGGATGGTAGAAATGGAGAGGGTTTTTTAAAGAAACACTGAGATTCCTGAGCGATCGCATTCCAACAGCTCAGGTTATAAAAAGCCCTGACACTATGATACTTTGCAAAAACCCTAATGATAAAATCATGACAATTGGAATCCTAAGATAAGCCTGGCCATGAAAATGCTTGTGAAAAATCTCTAGCACTGATCCTGTGAGAGTAATGGGTTTGTGGCCTTTCCACTATGACTAATCCCTTCTAACCTGCTGCTTTGATATTAGTAAATGAGACATTTGCCTATCATTTTCTTTAAATAAATTGAGCTACTACTGTCTTAGTTTGCTAGAACTGATGAGAACTGACACCACATGGGATGCCTAGATCGGGGACCAAGTTACTGGACGTTCCGAAGTGCTTGTATAGCTATTTGTGAAGATGTTTGCCATGCCTAAAAGTTAATGCATTGATTTTGAAGGCTTGCTTGGTTAAAAATTCAATCCTGAATCACCTGAATCAAAAGTTGCCAACTCAGATGCAGCCCTGGTGTTTTCCAGCTGCATGGTCAGCATATGGGACAAAGAGCTGTTCATGGGGAGAGCCTGGCCTCTCTATAAAGTCAACTGAGGAGGAGAGAGGCCCCTCGCTTTGGTTTGTGGGACTCCTGAGAAGTCTTTATCAATTGTATATGGAGTTATTTTTGGGACTCCAAATCACAGAGATGATTCAGGGACCAGGCGTTTTAGGGGTTGCAGTACCTGTGTTGGATGCTGAAGACAGGCTGTCTGGATCTGGCCCTCTGCTATACTTTGGTTTCTGGAGTTGGTCTGTAATAATATTAGGCCATCAAGAAGAGAGATTGTGACCTATTACTCCTGTAATTTCCTATTTAAATACTGTAGGCAGCTTTGAAGTAGGGCCACATGAAGACATCACCATTCTGGTCTCATTCTGGTTTTGAGACATCATGGAAGAAAATTAAATAAAAAGATAATAGAAAAAAATGGTCTTCAAATTATCCCACAGGTATTACGAGGGAGAAGTGCTACAGATAAAATACACAGAGCAATTCCAAATCCATTAGCAGCGGATGTGCTTGGAGGCCAAATGTCTATTATGGAAATTTGTGGGCAGCTGTCCATAAGTTGATAAAATGCATACTCCAAGGAATGCTAATGAAGCCGGGACAGAAACGGTAATGGGGGGAGCTGCAGAAGGTTCTGACGCTAAATATTCTCCATAACTGTACACACACAGAAACAAAGATGAGGCTGGGAAAATCAGAATCAATGGCAGTCCAACTTAACAAGGGGAAGTGATCATTTCCCAAGTGCTTATAAAAGGAATAAATCTAGTTAATGCAGTATCAAGGAGAGAGGAGGAAATTCATTATGTGTAACTAGGGGCTCAGTCTGACTTGCACCAAAATCAAAGGCATTTCAAAGGTATAGTTCTCTTTTCCTTATCAAGCATATACTATGGAATAGGATCTGAACAAATGAACACACACATGGTGTCATAGATGCAATATTTACTTGGTCATGCAAAAAATAAGGTAGGAAAATAATTCTGCAGGCAATGTTACTTTAAAGCAACGTGTTTGTAGAAAAGTAGATTCAGGAACATCAGAGGTCTTTTTAAATCACTAGAGGATAAGGGGATGATTTTTGGAAAGGAGAATGAAAGATTACTATGGGCAATGCTGTGTGAGGTTTTAAAGTGCGAAACACTCCCGCATACATATGACCAAGCAGCTGAGGCTTGGAAGCTTGCCTAGAGGTGGGAACTGTATTATGGACACTGCTGAGAAAATTCTGTATAAGCTTGTTTCTGCTGAAGCAGAAAAACAAAGTAGGCATCTGCTAACATACAAGCATAAAAATGTCACCCACAACATTTCTGATTCAATTTAAATGAATAAATTGTGGATTTGATAAACCACCAGAGCATAACTATATGAGATACCAAGAAGTGCAGTTGCTAAAAATTTCCTATTTCCCTTTCCTAATGCAACACAGCTGAGGAAGGAAGCAAACCAACTTTTTCATGCTTTTACTACAGTTGTGTAGATGCAGCTGTTTGGATGGAGTGTTTTGTCACAGAGAGAAACCAAAATATCTACCTCTGAGTTGCATGGGAAGCTGTAAGGATGCAAACAAGGAAGAGAAATTTATTTGATTCAAATAGGAGGAATTTGGCTGAGTAAAATCCAGTCCCTCCAGACTGTAAGGAGTGCATGTGAGGCAGAGAAATCTCTGTGTGATACTTTCAGACCATTGGGCAGTGCTCATATAACAGCAGTGAGGGGTCCAGATAAAAGCCTCTGTAAGCTACTTCTGATTTTGTTAAGCAATACTTGATGAAGGCATGGGATCATCCTGTAAGGATGTGGTTGAAGCTCCACTGCCTGTGGAGCAGACTAGTAAGGTGCCAGTGATCACACTGGTGCATACTCTCATGATGTCCTTTCCACTTGATGCCAAAATCAAACATAGCAGAGCTCTCAGGTGGTATCAGCTAATATGGTATTGGAAGACTGCATTTGTGGCAAGACTACTGTGGTTGACACTTTGAGCTTGACAGGAGTATATGAACAGGAACTGCTCCCTTCATGGCATCAGTTATTAGACATGTCTTCTCATTGTATCAGTAAGTATAATACAGGACCACAGGACTGGGAAGGATCCCTTGGGTCTTTCATTTCATTTTCTCTTCTGGCCATGGCTACAAATAATCTTAAACTAGTAACTGCTCAGAGAACGCAGGGAAGGTTCCCCTAGTAGGTGTCCAAACCTGTGCTAGTTCTCTGGAGGGATGTCAGGTCAGCCAAGCTCTCAAAATGCTTATTTCCCTTCATTGACCAAGAGACTCTAGATCACTGATTCATGTGTGAACATTTACTCTGCAGATATCTGGGATTAGGAGAGATGAATGTCACCTCTGTGATCCACATTAGGTGGCAACTTTACTATCAGTGGAAGGAGGAGAGAAAACAGCAGAAGAAATAGGACATTTGGCTGCAGGTTCTAGTTCTTCCTCTTAGATGTGTATCGGCTTCTACATGACATTCTTCATTTTGTGCTTTTTTTGTTAGATCTGTGGGCAGGCAGGGAAGTGGATTATGTTAAAATGAAGATATGCTTATGAGATAAGCAAAGTGAAATGAAAGAAGGCCTTTTTGTCTGGAAAACTGATGTTGTCCTGTAGGCGAATACTGCAAGTGTGCTTTCAGCAGCATTGCAAAAATTTCTGTTGTAAAGGCAATCATGGCATGGGTGGGTTTGGGTGACAGGAAATATCAGAGTTGTAGGAATTGCAGCATAGACTACAGAAATAACAGAGCAGTCATGTTTGTTTCTTGGTGCTTCAAACACAGTAACTCAGGGAATAAAAACAGAACGCTTAAGGCTGCAATGTCAGAAAGACAGAAATGGGCCTAACGCAGCACCGTGGCTGCATGGTGCCCACGTCTGTGGGTGCTTAGTGTCCAGTCCTGATGGGTACTGAGCACCCACAGGCCCACTGCGATCAAAGGGAACAGACCCTGCTAACCCGTGCCTGGAGCTGCACGGTGTCCCACCTGTTCGAGCCCTCAGGTTTTGCAGTGGTGCACATTTTCCTCCCGGCCCTGTTGTAATTTGTGCTGGCGCTTGGTGCTCACAACGCCCCGTGGTGGATGAGAGGACTTTGTGCTCCTGAGATCAGGCAACAAGTCTGGGTGTATGCTGGCGCCCCGTCCAGTCTCATGCGAGGTTGCCTGTGGTGTGTGCTCCTCAGGTGCAGCTGTGATGAGAATGGGGGAACCAAGCATCCAGGAGGCCCCTTCGTTCTCTCTTCGTTTGTGCCCCACTCTTCCATGCCAGCTGCAATTCAGAGGCTGCAGCTGCATGGTGAATACCTGTGCCTCTCTTTGCTCTGCATTTAGAAACGGAGGAGAAGTCTTCCCTTGTGGTCAGGTTGTGCTGGTGCTAACGAAGGG
>NW_020450463.1:55439-223384 GCF_003343035.1 Apteryx rowi | reverse complement strand
GGGGGGGGGGGGGCTAGACATCATGTCCATTGCCTCTTCCAGCACAAGGACTCTGGGGCACCAAATTGGAAAGGGCTGTGTCAAAACCAACAAAAAATGTTTGGTTCGTTATAGTAGGTTCAGGCAAGGTGAGCAGATGACAAAAGGGAGCTGGGGCTGTTAAAGGTGTAGGCATAATTTCAAGAGGAGACTGGGCAATGAACCGGAGACGTCACTGGTTTTCTACACAGAAAGAAGAAGGACGCCCTCCTTGACAGGCCGGTGACGAGGGCCCTGTGCTTGCTGGGAGACCTGGCTGACAGCGAGGCCTTGCATCTCCAAGCTGGTGCCTGACCGCAAGGCTATTTGTGCTGCTGACGTGGAACATTTTGTTATTCTTTCTCTCCCCTCCCTATTCAACCACTACGGACCAAGAAAACCCACCTCTCAGAGGGGCTCCGGCCCTTTAGCCAGCATTTCCCAGCAGAAATTCCTGTTGCCATAACTATTGTTGGCTCTACTAACTAATCCAAAGAAAAGAAGAAAGGCCATATCTTTGCCTCCCTTCACACCATCCAGCAGCTTCCTCTAGGAGGCTTGGACCTCCAGGAGAGCTCATGCCTGAATGACTTAGAGCACAACCTTTTCCTGGAGAGGGTAGGTCATTGCTTACACCTTCCCCAGCTACGGAAGGGCAGAGAAAGGGGATGCGGCCTCCCTGGTAGCTTTCCAGGCTCTACGCTAGCTTAAATTAGGCAATGTAAGATGTTAACTGTGTGCCTCAGGGGGTTTCTGTTCAGAAAGCGGAAAGAAAGTGCCATCAAAATTTTATGGCAAGTTGTAGTTAATTTACATGACGTCTTCTTCCATTTCAGCGTGTGGAAAGCATTTTTATAGTAGCTATACATGAATACTATTCCAATTCTTGTGCACCAATAACCCTCTTTTTAGGCCTGAATTTATGCATGAAAATCCGGCGATTTTCTCTGAGAAGCCTGAACTGCTGGAGAAGCCAAGGATGAAATTCACTCTATTAAGTATGAATTTAAAAAAACCTTGCTTTAAAAACCTACTGTGCTTGAAAACTTGTCCTCTGAGTGGGGTGGTTTTACCTTGACTCAATTCCGGTTATATCAACATTACACGGTGCAGTGCTAAGCAGCGACACGTGAACTAGGTCATCTATTCCACAGCGAAGCTGCATATCCTCTGCAAATATGCTTCTACATTGAGAAACAATAAACAAATGTTTCCTTTTCATCTTTGCCATTCCCCCAAAGATTTTAGAAGCCCCTATCATATCCCACCTGTTCTTTCCCAAGTTTGAGTGTCCCAGTTTTTGCAGTTGTTACTTGCCTGGACACTATTCCATACCCTTGATCATCTTAGTCATCCTCCTCTCTACCCTGCCCACTTTTACCATCTTCTCTTGCAGAATATTGCAATACTGCATGGAATATTAAAAGTACAAGGGTAGTGTAGATATATACAGTGGCATAATATTTACTTTTTTGTCACAAAACAAACAAATGATGGATGGTTGAGCCACACCAGGGTTTCTTAGACGTGACCACAGTGTAAATGAAATATTCTCATAATAAAGTACCCGAATGAGTTTTCACAATAGACCAGCCTTTTTGTCTCCCCCCCCCCCCGCTTCTTTCTGAAGCATATGGAAACATCTGCTGGCTTTGCTTCTGCCTGAATATGTCCCTTTTCCTCATTGCTTCTTTTTCCATTTCTGTTCAGCAATGGACTTTACACAGACTGTGCTGCTCCTCAGCATTTTGACAAACTGCATTACACTAGTCAGACCCTTCCTTGCAAGCACGATGACACTGTTCAAACTAATAATAATAACAATATAATGAAAACTAGCCCCACCTTTTGGCTGCTCTCATCTAAACTTTCTAATCAAGTTACCTGGTAGTCAGAGGTTGAGGAAATATTTGTGAGTAAACACTTATGAGTCACGGGTATTTCTAGAAGTCACCTGCCCTGGGACCTGGCTCATGTATTCCCTCGGCCAGATGAGCAGCTCTCTCTAATCAGCGTTGTAGCCCTGAAGACGGGTTGGCCCAGGCAGAACTGCTTTTGTCTTTCTTTCCTTTATAGAAACACAAAAATGTTTTCCGTGTTTAATCACTGGATAATTTTTTTAAAAAAAGTTAATCTATTGTTCTTTAATTACGAGTGTCAGCTAATATCAAACTAAATCCCACTCTCAGAGGACAGCAGAAGCCCCACTGTGGATTTGCACTCATTTTGTCTCTGTGAAATCTGCTTATACAATAAACATACCCTGGGTTCTTGGCATTCCTCCGAGCGTGTAGTAACCCTAAGATACTGGCAGGTACTTAGCACCAGAGCGAATGACAGGCATGGACACGTTTTCCTCTGCCTTTCCTCCCTGCTGACAACACACGAGTACCATAGTCCCTCCTTTTTCAGCTCACAGTTAGTATTTTGCAGCCTCCCCTGCCCTTGGGAGCTTGAAGGGGATCACACAGACCATGAAGAGCTCCCAGGTGAACTCCCCTAGGATGTTCAAGTGTCCCTCATTTCATTTTTATTTAATTCACTTCTTCCAAGCTTCAGCAAACCAAATCAAATTAGTGTCACATTAATTCTGAGCATGTGTCTCTATGTGGAGATTAATGCAGTTGAATTTGTCCATGTTAAAAGTTAATGCAGATTAATTCTCCTGGGCACCCTGTGGAGAAAAGCCTTCGGTGACCTCCTCACAGAGCCAGGAGACTGGCCACTTCCAGGTGCTTAGAGAAAAAAAAATAGCTAGGGTGAGGTTAATGTCACTTAATCTCATAAAGTCCATTTCTGCTCCATGCAGAGCAGTACAGTGCAGCTCCACTGGCCTCCTATGGACCAGTCATTAGGAAGCACCCGGAGCTGTGCTGCAAAAGTGTCTGGATTGAGGGTAACCCAATGGAAACAGCTGTGCGATGGGTGTCTAGCATTGCACAAGATGATCCTCCCTCCTTGCAGGTGTATCAGTATCCTAAATATGAATGAAAGTATATCAATGCTGTCATGTAATGCCCACCCCAGTAATCATATCCACTGAGCTAAACTCCAAAAATATGCCTCAAATACAAAGTAAAAGCATTCAGCACTGTAAAGGGCAAACACCAGAGGCATGGCTTTTTGGTCGCTGGCAGAAACTCTGTGACAGGAGCTTAGCTCGCAGCATCACCTGCCAAAAACTAGCAAGTCACACCCAACCACCCTCTAGTCTGCTGAACCACAAGCAAAATGGGCCGGCATAAACACAGGCATCTAGTGCCATTGGAGATGCCAGCGATCCCATGTTATGACATCTACAAGGGCCAGCAGATACACCACAGATCTATGGGACATCCACAGGTTTCTGGAGCAGTAAATGGAGACCAAATGGGACATCATGAAGCATCATAGATAGCACTGGCTGACCCTGCTGAGGTAGCTGAATTGCTCCCTTTGCATTCCTATGTCTGTATCTGAGCCCTCTCCTGTCTGCAGCTGGAAGAGCCTTTCCTCAAACATCAGAATTACTTTATCATGATAAACTTAACTGGGGGCAAAGCAGGCAAGGAACAGCATTCACAGTGTCTTCATAGGCCATGCAAGGAGCCTGTAAACCTAAATCAAGCTCTTAAGACAGGAGTTTCATGAGCATCCTGGCAAGTCTGATGGCTTGTTGCATTGGCTCCATGACCTGAGTCCTCCCTCCTGCTCCCAGCTGCGTGATCACATGCAAGATTGCACTCCTTCCTTTTCTTCTGGCTCCATGCTCCCTGCCTCCTGCTGCAAGCCAGCTCCGGTCATGAGCCCAGCAGAAAAATGTCCACTCATTTCTGCTGGATTAGTGAGTTAAATGAGCTGGCTTAGTGAGTTAAACAGTGCTGTTCTAGCTGGCATAACATGAGCAGCAGGAACACGGTTGAGAGAAAAAAGAAGAGATTAGGAAAGGAGGGTAATACGTCCCTCCCCTTTCAGCAGCAGCGAGCTGTTAAATTGGCTGAAACTGCCCCACCCGATGATAAATGTCTAAATTAGATTGGACGAACAAGTCCCTGTGTGTTTTCCATAACACCTAGAACATCTGTGCTGGCTAGCCAAGTGCTGAAACAGCCATATAATCTGAAAAATCAAATCCAAAAACCATCCCAACAGATGCTGATGTCCTTTATTGTGTTGCTCTGCCACAACCTGTTTTTAACCAAGCTGGAGAGGAGTTTCTATTTGGAAAGTCCAGAATTAACTTTCCTGGAGTAAACACTCCTTTTATCAAGAGCCCAGGCTTTGCTTTTCTTCCTCATTAGCTCCTGAACAAGACCCTTTGGCAACACCTGAATGTGAATTGCAAAGCTACTGAACTGAGTACCAATGAGCCAAGTCTCCCATTTTTGTGCTGATTGTATTAATTGCATCAGTTTGTTTATCCTTTTGTATTAACAGCATTTTTTAATAAATGAATTAGAGTAACTGTCAAAGAACTTTACAGAACAAGAAAACCTGTATACACTTTTGATCTGGGAGATGAAATGACCAGTTGATCACTCTCCTCTGCCTTCGTATTTGGTCAGCAGGTTGATGTTCTGTTGGTTTAACCAGGATGAACAAGACATTTCTCATCATCTCAAATACACCTGTGCTTTGTGCCAAAGTTTACATTCTTTTTGGTCTAAGGACTAATGCAAATGCCACATCTGATGTATTGCTGTGACACTGCAGAGTATCATTTGCTGTATGAATCATCTCAAAATTTCATACTGTGCTCACAAATGCCCTAGATAAATAAGGAACTAGACTCATTCCCATATTGCACATGAGATGAATTTTAGTTCAGAGAGGAGGAATAAATTGTGCAGTCACAGTAACATCAACATCAGTAAATGGAGCAGATTTCATTCTCAGCCCATGCTGTGAATACTTATATACATGCACATGCCATTATCAGGATCAGAATACAGGACCAGAGGATAGACTCATCGGATAATTCAGGCTGGAAGGGACTTCAGGAGGTCACTAGTCCAACCTCCTGCTCAGAGTAGGGTCAGCTGTGATACCAGACCAGGTTGCTCAGGGCTTTATCCAGCCGGGTTTTGAAAGCCTCCAAGGGTGGAGACTGCACAACTTCCTTGGGCAGCTTGTTCTGATCCTTGACTGTCTTCATCATGAAAAGGTTTTTTTTCCGTATCCAGAACGTATAGGGAGAAATATCTCTGAATCCCTGAGGGAACTGAACTTCTGAGCTTTTTTTGAGCCTATCTATCTACTCCACTATTTTCCACTATCTTGAGCAAACTCCCACTGATGTCACTGGGGTATTTGTACACTAAGGAGAATAGGCTGGATTGGCAAGTGTGGAGAGGGAGAAGGAGTAGAAACTGTATCAGCATAGCGAATACCTGAACTGCATGAAACTGCGAAAGAAAACACATACCCCATTTCTGGCACAGTTGCACAGCAGAACATCCGGCTGTTGTGTTTCTGCAGCTGTTTTATGAGTTAAAATGCTGCCTAACGGTAAGCCAGTCCCACCTGACTGCCGCAGCAGTGAGAACCCACTCGGAGTGGGAGGAGGAAAAAAACGTCTCTGTGAAGAAGTGCTGTGCACAAAAATGACTAAATTTTGAGAGGCTTCACTAAACAGTTAACCACTCTTGTACACTTCAGTGCATTGGGAAATGTTATCTAGAATAAGAAAAGAGTCATGAATATAATTAAGTGTTTAAACAGCCTCACCCTAGAGTGACGGATATCTCGGTGGGTTAATCATAAACACAGGCAGAATCCCTACGGCAGCCAGAGGAGAAGAGTGGTACGTCTTTCAGGGGCTGGATGAGCTGCTGAAGGCCAGTCTGACACTGTGCAACGAGGAAGCATAGGAGATGGACGACAAAAAGCCAAAGTAATGTCTCGTCTCTATTTCCTTTATTTCTGATAGTGAAAATGCAAGACATTCTGGACCGAGAAAAACGAGGCTTAGAAATACTTACAGACTTAAAATTTTAACATTGATGTGCTTGTGTGAGGGTTTCATTTGTATCAGCAGTTTTTGTATTAGTACTTGTTTACTCTTTAAAAGTCTTTAAGGAAAAAGCATTAATGACACTGAACTGCAAATGGGAGGAGATGACTGTCTTTGACAAGCATATTTTGTTGTGTCTTCAGGATTTTCTTTTCCTGTCCACCGTTATTTAGAAATGTAATATATTGAGAATTAGCCTGGCTCATACCTGGTGTGCATCACCCCAGTAGTGCAAGGAGGAGAACTTGCACCAGCCCAAAGGGGCGAGTAAGAGAACAGAAATCACCCAGAGCACCCGGGTCTGGTGCCTTGGGGCTCAAAGGGGTGAGGGCTGGTTCTACAGCCCTATCAATCGTTCTAATATAACTGGTATTTCTCCCTGCAGATTTGTCGTTCTGCCTTGAATAAGTACATAGAAACAACATGCCGTGTTTCTTAGATGGATGCTTGTAAACCTGACTTTGCCCACTGAAAACTTCTTTTGATTCCAACAGGGTGCATCTAAGGGCAAAGTTTGACACTTAAATCTTTCAGTGCTTAGGTACAGAACAGATGATCAGCAACTGGAAATAATCTTAGCTTCCCAAAATCAATCCAATTCATGAGCTGAGGATCTTCCTTAATTTGTGAAGTGCTTTTTTTTCCACAAGGAAAGGATACTGGCTTTTTCTTGGAAGAGGAGAGAGAATGGATGGGTGTTTGTGCATGCCTATGAGAGTGTGTGTGTGTATGTATGTATACATGCTTATCTATATATTTTTATATTTCCATTCACAATAAGCTGATTTAAGTAGCATATCCTGCTTATAGTGTATTTCTTGTTTCTACCTTCTTTTGCAGTAGAGCTGAATGCAGTATTGGCAAACAAATGGTGCCCTACCTGTAACAGACCATGGGTTTTACAGAGTAGCTATGGACTCACAAATGTGGAACTGAGATCAAAGCTTGGCCAAAGCGCTTAGAGGATTTGCCTGAGAACTTGCCATAAATTAACTTATATAAATAGTGAATTAATGGTAATAGTTACATAAATTTCACTTAGTGACAATTTTTAATTTGTGCCTGTCCTAAATTCTAGGACTGCTGCATGTCATTTTGTGTATGAAGAGAAAGGCATGCTCTGTTTCCCTAGTTTGCTTCCTTCATTGAAACAGTGTAAGAAAATGTACCTAAAACAAATCTGGCATTACCTCTGATAAGATTTAGATCATTTCTACTCCTTCTATTGAAACAGATTTGTTCTGCCGAGTCGGAGTCTGAGTCATTTACTGCTCTGTTTATCTGATCCTGTGCTTACGGCAGACAACAGAAATCTTTTTCATCAGATGCTCGAGGTGTTGGATTAGTCCCTGTGTTAGAGAGTTCCCAGGCTCACAGTCTTTAAAATTGGCTCTAAGCAGTTTATTAGCTTTGAAAAACAGTAAGGGTTTGTTTTCGTGGATTTGATATATTTTATTTCAGTTAATGTAGTTGATTTTTAATAAACCATAGCTGCACACAATCCAAAGCACTATAAACAGCCACTGCTAAAGCACCTGGGAATTTGAACCAGTCACATGAAAATGTAAAATAGCACAATGATGTGAATCCAGTCTAAGAAATATTAATACCAATTTCTTGTTTCCTGCAGAACAGTGGGTCCTTTGCTCAGTTTTTTTTTTTTTTTTTTTGACATCAAAAGAATTTTTACTTGGAGGGTGCTGGATTTGTGTACAAACAAGATACCAAAAGTGTTTCATATTTTGTTCAGTTATGCTATCTTGTTTTCTTACACGCTGCTACTATAGCTTCTGAAGTTAACCTTGTTTCTACAGGTAGGGAAATATTGATAATATGTTATTAGTGCCAGTCTTCTAGATATTGATTCTGATTTCATCTCAGCTGCGGTTCTGAGATAGCTCTAGAGAAATGAGGAATTGCTTCAGTGTTTACATCAGCATACCCGACAGCAGAATTTAATCCACTAAGTGATGCGACTTTATTAAGGTGCAAATGACGGATTTTTATTCAACTGAAAGAAACCCACATCGCAAGACAGCTTTGGGTTGAGGCAGGCACAGTGAATTTGTCAGAATAACCACAAAACACACCAAGGAAGGAGTTAGACCTCCCCAAATCTCCCTTGGCTAATTCTGTGAGGCTACAAGGAAGCGTTTGACTCCGTTGACATTGTCACTGCTTTGGAGAAGGTTTTGGGTCTCTCTGTGAGCACTCAGGGAATTGTAACTGTTCCCTTTTTCTGCACCCCTCTGTGGATTGTCAGCCATCAGCAGCACTGGTACCCCTTGCTGGGACTCAGGTTGTCTCTTAACACACCTTGCTCCCATGTGTGAAAGTCTCCAGCACGCATGAAGCTCGAGATTTCTGACCTAGAGCTCTGGCCTCCGAGGGGCGCTGGGCTCGTGCTCAAAGTGCTCTTAATTCACGGTTAGCTGTGAGATGTGGATGCAAGTTTTGCTTTTTGGGGAAGTCGAAAGCCAGCTCAAGAGCTGTATGGTGCGTCTGTACAGAAAGAGCCCATCGACACAGCAGGAAACCTCCTGCTGCTAGTTATGTGCCTAGCTAAAATGTGGTGGCTTATGAGACCCAGACAGTGCCAGTAACAAGTAGGTTTCTTAAGTACTTCAAACAAATAGCTCTGGGACATTTTTTGCCTCAGGGATGCATAAAATGCAGCCTTCCTCCTTTTCCTCGTTCCATGCCTTGAATCCTTTTCCACGGCGTTTTTGCAGGATCGGGGTGATGTTGGGACATCAGAGAGCAAGTATCCACCTCCAGTGAGACCCTGCTGGGCTGGGTCCCAGGGAGCAGAGACTGAGGGGACAGACTCTCCAAACCCCTGCAAATTACGTTGTTGCTCAGCTCTCTGCATGTGTTAAGATTTGAATAATTTACATGCTTTTGTAACTTATATTCTCATCTCTCCCCAGTTTAATTTGCTCTCTTTTTGTCTAACTGGCATTTGTGGTAAGCCCAAAGCTGCAGATCCTGGTCAGACCATGAGGGCAGAACATAACGAGCAGTGGGAAGCCTCGGGGGCATACATTTTTATGAGGAATGCAACAGTGAAACTGCTGTTGTTAGAACCGAGTCATCTCTCTCCTTCCTGATTGTTTATTACTTTATTCCTTGTTTTTTATTTTATCACCATTTTATTGTTTATCACAGAGCTACTGCAAAAGCTCTGGGAGGCTGGCATTCATGTCACCCTCCTGAAGCAACTAGAGGTATCATTGAAACTTCACCTGGAGACAGCCCAAATGTAGGCTGTTAGGATGCACATGGGATCCAGCGGTCTGATCTGACTAAAAGGACCCGTGTGGGTATAAAAGGCAAGGGCTTCGAAGAGGGGCCACCAGGTGGCATTTGAGGACAAAACGCTGGTGACACAGGTAGGGTTTGCATTTTTTGTGACTTCTCCCTCAGGAGGGTGACTGCTAATCCCAGCTCTCGTGCTGGAGGGGGGGAATCTGCTTTACTGTGAGAAGTGGGTGAGAGCTCACCCCTTGTGCTCCCCTGGAGCTTTGCGACAGCTCTCATCCCCCTTCATCAACTCAGGGCAAAGCTGACACCGAGTTGCTTGGCAGAGAGCCTTTAGGTACAGCTAAATTGGTCATGTTCATAAAAGATGAATTGAGCTCATGCGAGGGTCAGTGCAAGGGCAGTGAATCCCTTACATCAGGGCTCTCCAAACAAAACCCCCCAAAATTAAAAAAAAGCAATTTTCTCCTCAAAACACAAACACCCTACACAGTCTCTCTGTGTTTGAAATCTTTCTGTCGCTTTGCAAAGTTTCGTGGTATTTTTGGTGTTTTTATGACCTGTTGCCTAGGCTGTACTTGCTCCACAGGCGTGGGATTCATCCGGATGAATGTAGATGTCTCACGCGTCTAGACTCCCTTTCCAGCTGATGGAGACAAATGGATGCTGCTGGAGCGTGATTCATTTGATGTATTTCTGACTCCTACCTGATGCCGACCACCTGGGACGACAGGCTGGGAGGTAGCAGCCTCCCTGTAGGTGTCTGAGGTTAGATGAGAGGAATCTGTCACCAGTGTCTAGATCTGCAGCAACAGATCACACTCAGATAAAACCCATCTTATGACTTTATGGGGGATCAACAGAAGGATAAGGAAAGGAAGGTGCTAAGGCAAACAAAAACACTTCCATGCTTTCTGGTGCAAGTGCTGGCCAGGGGGTTGAGCTGGACCCAGCTAGYGTAAGTGAGGAAACCTGTGGAGCTGTCGGGGAGCTGTGCTCTTTGACACTAGCTGAGCATTTGGCTTAGATTTCTTTTTCTATATGCATTCATATTTCTTACTTTACTTTCAGTGTGAAAGTCACCCTGGAGGTCTTGTTTCCTGGGATTTTTTTTTTTTTTTTTTAAAGCTGCACCTTTGCAAATGTCAAAAATGAGGCCAAGTGTATTTTCCCTGCTAGGTCTTTACTATTGCTGCTTTCAGAGGAGATGAGGTGGATTTTTTGGGTGTTTTATAGGAGTTCTGAAATATATGCTCTTTTCAGTGACAATGGATATCTTAAAGTTTGGTGCTTCTGGTTGTGCAGGCTGGAGCCATGTATAAAGTCTGAAAGCACTATCAAAATAACCTTTTATTCAATCTGTACATGCACCCAGAGACTGAGACACACACACACACACACACACACACACACACACACTCTATCTCATAAGTAATAACCCTGGTCTTGTGTACTCTTAGAAAATACGAAGCAATTTGATTTATTTTAGCCTGCAATGACAGACATTTAAGTTAAGTCAAATTACTTGGCATTCCCTGCAGCTAAGGGTCTGTACTGATACAAGGCAACTCAGTTGTGTGTCTGAACGCTTTTCACATTGACTGTGTCTCTTCTAAACCATCCAGTGCATCTGCAGGTTGGAGCTGTGGATGGCACTAAAACGATACCCCTGGCCTGCAGGCAGATGGRTTTAGCCAGCACTGCCAGAAAAACTGCTCTGGTGGAAGTGGCTGACAAAGGCATGTGTCTCCTACAAAGAACTCCAAGCAGGAAAAACTATTAGGCTTTGCTATGTCCCTGCTGATGGCAAAGAAATCAGAAATTTTGCTGGCTTCCTYCAAGAGAGAGATATTCCAGGACTGTATCACCAATCAGAGCAAACAGGCGTATCGTCTGTCCGTTTCTCACACCGTTCCTGCTAATGTTYGCTCCTACTGGGGATTTATTGGTGGTGGTGAATTATAGAAAATAAAAAAAGAGAATTGCTATAATGCATAGCTTGTGGCAAAAATAAGTAATCCTTTCTAAAGCTCAGATCAGCTTTCACTCCTCTCTTTATTCACATGCTTTACCTACATCCCCAATAAGCCTGCCTTTTAGGMAAACAAATAGGAATCGTGAGCTGTGACTTATATTCTAGCTCTGTATGACCATTAGCTTCTCTGTTCCTTGATTTTGCTATCTTTGAAAATGAATTTATGCTTGCCCTTGCAAATCCATTTGAAATCCTCAGAAAAAAGCATTGCCAGTTATTATCAGATAGCTCTTTCTGCTGCTTTACTGAGGTGCGCGTTCAGAATAAACAAAAAGAAGTGCCTTCTTCTTCAAATGGTTTATCACTGTTTCCMAGAGAAACTCTCCTGGAATCTGGGTGGGATTATTCACACGGCTTAATTTTAGGTATTAAATATGAGCCAAGCTCCTTGTATTGTCATAGGAGGGCGGGATTCCTCCTGAGAACAATTCAGATAATACCGGTTAAGCCTTTGCTATGAAATGCTGTCTGGAAGAGTCTCTCCCTCTTCACTGGCCTGCGAGGGAGCCTGACTACTGATGGGCAGTAAGACCATCCCTTTCTTGACCCCATCAAAGGCAAACACAGTGGGTGATTTTTATTTCGAGGTTGGGGCAATAATTTTATTTATTACTGCTCGGCAGTTCTATTAGGGAGTGCTGCACAAGGAGAAATGAATCAATTGTGCTAGAGAAGATATGTTTTCAAAATAGTGGATATGGTAAATGTCTTCAGTGATGAATTGCTTTCCTTCTGAGTAATATGAATAGRACATTAATTATTTCTCTGTGTGTTAATACAGAAAGAGGCACATTAGTCATTCCTCCAACAATCTTTCTTCATATAATAATCTATATCTTATTTCACGTTTGCTTGCTTTTCTTCTTTATTAAATGATCCCAGTAAAATATTAGTGAAATCTGAAGCACAAAATTGCAGATCTGATCCTTTTTGAGGAGGCTCATTCCAAATTTTTCTTCTTTGAAAACAGGACATTGAGCTGAGAAAAAGACCACAGTTTTCAACCTGTAGAAAATTCTGATATTTCAGCATTTTGTTTTCACTGTGCATTAGGTCACAAGGCTGAAATATTGACATACAGTTCACGACCCCAAAACACACAGTCGTGACATTTTATTTCCCATCAATTTAGCATTGAGCCATATCTGAATGCAATGGGGACTTGTAGTATGGATCGCTCTCCTGCTTACTCTTACGCAGGAGACAGGATCCTCGCCAGACTATGCAGACAGCTATTTTTAAGTGGTCATTCCCATCTCTGATACTAACAATGCTGGTTGCGACTGAGGGCGTTTGGTTGTTTCTAAACACCTGTTGAGAAGTACCACAGTGACAGAAAGTGTTTGCTTGGGTCAACCAAATGTACTCGTTATTGACAAAGGGTGATTCATACTCCAGAACAGCAAACTCCTTTGAGTWGCACCCTGTCAAGGCAGGCTGCTTTCAGGAGAGACTGATGAGAAGCAAATATTGAGACATAAAGATGTTTATCTGAGGCACTAGTAGTGCTCTAGTTATTTTATACAGCCTTTGTTTGAACATCTTCCCCCCAACCCCAGTACAATAAAGGAGCAATAGCCATGGATGATAATACGTTGAYGGCCATGACAAAGGTGCAGAGAGATGTTTGTCTGGAAAACCTTCAGGTCTTCTTATCTGCAAGGTACAGTCTGCTTTGAATGGTTTTCTTTGGAAAGCCTGGGCAGGTTGCACACTTTCTTTTTACAAGTTTCAATTTRCTGGTACCAAATGGAAACTGAATTTCTGTAAAACCAATGAAGAGACTGATTTCACCTCCAGTGTACTGGGTTTGTGAGAGTTAGCGTGGAGCTCGTTCTTGTGGCTGACCACCACTACCTCCCTGGTCAGCACCTCCAAAGGGCCACCTGGCGCTGAGTGGCAGCAGTTCCTTGGCCTGCACAGGGCTCTAGAAGCTCCCATGGATTTGGCTTGGCAATAATCTAATGCTCTACAAATAATTATGTTCCAGGTGATACTRTTTTTCTCTCTCTCATGGCTAGTTCAGGACCAGAAAATGAAGGAGTTTATTTGGCCTGGCAGGGTACAGGCTATCCAGAATAAAAATCAAATCATCCTGCAATGATTGCTATCCTAAGTTGTCCAGGATTGCAGTACCAACTATTTCATAAAATGCTCAGTTTAAACACAATATCTCTAGACTTTCAAAAGACARATTTGTTGTGAAGATAATCCCCTACAGTCATACTGAAATTTACCTTCAAAGTTCTCCAGAACAAGAGGATATTCTGGAAGATATGACTTTTAAGGTCTAGCATTTCATAGCCCCACTGAGCTGCACCACGAATAAAAAATGAATGCTTAGCACTCTAAGAAAAGAGGGATTCCTGTTTGAAGAGGTACCAGAAATACCTGCTACTAGCCTCTTTATCTAACAGTGTCTTTTACTCTGGTTAACAGCTATTTTGTGACTTATGCAGACTGGGACTGAAGCAGGCGCAATTAGAATAGACTTATGATGGAAAGGTAGATTTAAAAAGAAAAGAGATCCAATGTTGGCGATGTAAGATTACAGGGAAATAGGAAGTCAGAGAGCRTTGCAAGCATACAGGCAGTGCAAAAATTACGACTTTGATCTCATACATATGCAGCTGTAAGTGTGGAATTACATCACATGTTCAAAAATTGGCAGTAGCTTTTGTTAAAACTCCATGAAGCTAACCTATATCCCTCATCCACCGCAGCTGCCCATCAGGGCCCTTGTGTGTGTCTGACAGGTTTCCTGATGTTGGATCTTTGTACTTGTCGTGGACTCGGTAAGGTGAACTACAACCTTTCTGAGGTCAAAGTGAAAAAATAAGAAAAAGGTTGTCTGAAAGGCTGCCTGTAGGATGGAGGGACTTTCGAGAAGACTTGTGTTTAGACACTTTTGTTTATGGAAACCAACCTGCTCCTTCTCCTGAACGCTGTTTAAACTTCGTGCCTACTTGATAGAGGCTCTCACTGCATATGTAATAAGCTCAGATGCTGAGCGTTTCCTACAGCAAACATTTTTTTTGGTTTTGTTCCTATGCCAGAAAGGATTCATTTGTTATTACTATGTCCCTGCTGAAAAGTCAATGGTTGTATTCCAGTGCAAACAAGGTACTGATAAAACCAAAGCATCTTTGCAAATGCCCTTGTTTGACTGGCATTCCCAGAATATTTCACTGCATTATGGGAGCATTCCCAGAGACCCAGCCAGCAGGTTGTGGTTTGTATCAATGGGCTGCAGTTTTGGGCCATTTATCCTAACAGTGAAATGCAGAGCACCGTACTGAGTGAGAGGCAGAGCCTCATTTCCCCATCAGAGCGTGAGAGAGATCATGGTTCTCCTTCTGGAGGTATATTTTTATGGTTCTGATTATCCATGATGAGGGAATGGCTGGTGGTGCAACAGCCCTTGAACCCAATTTGGGCTGACAGGGTTTGGCATAAAATAGGGCAGCCCGAAGGATGTTTCGCATTCAGAGCCGAGGCAGCCTTTGATGACTGCAGACGTGTGGATGGGAGAAGGGAGGAAGAGGAGTTCAGTCTCTGTGGCTCAGTCCATATCCTGAGAAAACTAACATCTGACATAGGACTGATCACCACAACTGTGTCCAAACCTTGCATCTCTTTGTGCACTCATCCATCCAGATGGAACTTAATTATTCCTCTCCCCTTCTTGCTCCACAGTATTTTGCTGACAACTCTGGTCAACAGTCTTTGGAAAGTAGAAGACTAAGTATGTTGGGAGTATTATAAAATAACAAGCCCCTAGGGGAGAAATAAGATGCATAGTTGAGCTGCTTGCTAATAAAGCAAGTGCAAAAAGACTGAGTTAAAGGTGACATTGCTTGGTAAAGCACGAAGTCGTGGTCCCCCTGGGCGGGACATTGAATGTAATTCTTCACTTTCACAAAGCATTTATTTTGTTTTTCAAATTTGACATCTTTTTCCATGCATCAGAGCATCCAGCAGTTTGATATTCAATAAGAAACGCACTCCTTGGCAGCATTCCCCAGTGCCAGCCAAGACCCGYGGTCGTCGGCAAGTTCTGGCTCTCCGTCCCTTGCCGATCAACCTCTAACACGTCCATCAGAGCTACTGGGAGCCTCAGGAACAGGCACCCTGGCTGCCATGGTCCGGTACAGGTGCTTTTGGATCCACACGTCTCGGCTCATGATCAGCTCTGAAGCATCACTTACGAAAGTCAAATGCCGCTTTTTAAAAAAGGCTCTATCAGACCTCTTTACTCTTTTTCAGTTGGATCATTAGCTAGATGCCTCTGCCTAGATTTTGACACATGGATTACTCCCTCAAAAATTACAGTAATCTCATTTTTAGGGCCATGCTATCACTGAGGTAATGCACCAATTTATACCTGCAGAGGAGATTGCCTGTTTAAGTGTCTCAGTTTTTTTGCCAAAGTATTACTAGCTCTCAGATAACACTGTTCCAACACTTCCAGGCCTCCCCAGCAGTGGGTGGTTTACGGGACAGGTGTTCAGATGTACCACAACAAGAATTAACTCTTCAGTTTATAGTTGCTTGCATTTGGCAGCAGCATGCCCAGCCTGGGACCAGTCCAGCACCCACACAGCAAAAGGCATCAGGTCCTTCAGGAGTTCAAAGATGACTGAGAACAATATTTTGCAGAAACTTTTTCTTACTTTCGAGAAACCTGAACCAAAACATGCTTGATTTCTGAATGCCTATACTAGTTGCAAGGATGCATTTTGTTCAAGGGAGTTTTTATTATATACACAGGCCCATCTCTATAAATACTGTGGTTTTCTAATGACACTGAAGTTTCCTGACGCTCTTCCCATGGGACAGGTAAATATTTTAAGTTCATTAACTGAATGGGCCACCCAAAGCTACGTCACATTTTGGGGTGTGGCAGGAGTGAGGCTGGCAATAAACTCCATATTGTGACTTTTCTCTTCCTATCCACACTGCTAGACCCGTTTATTTCCCTGCAAATTCTGGCTTAGCCCAAGACTGGTCTGCTGTTTGATGAGAGAAGACGGGCTGAGTCACTTTTTTAACATATTGACTATTGAAAACCTCCCCTTATGTAAGCTCTCGAGTTCCTTTACGCTACTAAATGTCTTATGACTTGGTGTTGGGCACAACCCCCATCTCAGTTTATCAGACAGCTTATGGAAACGCCTCCTTTGTAAATACGAGAGAGTTTTCTGTTCAGCCTCAGATTCATAAAATGAAAAAACCCCCACCCTTCTGCAGCTCGCTGGGGTGCTTTCAGCTGTCCCCATGGTACGATGCAGATCCTCGGGCAGGCTAATTACTGCTCTGCATCGCCCTACGAAGCAGCCCCGGTGCCCCGCTCGCTGCCCGCTGCTTCTCTTCGAGAGGGGTTTTCTGTTTGACAGCAGCAGGAGCTGAAGCGCACAGTCACCCTCTGGGTGCTGCGGGAAAAAATGAGTTCACCAAATATTATCAGGCAGGGATTTACCAGGGGAGGGGAGAAGAGAGGGACRGTGCAGGGAAACGCAGCCCTCCAGGTAGTGTTTTGCGATACACGATGAACGTTTTGCAAAGGCAATGTCCTTGTAGCTGTTCAGTGCCACTTCCCAGTGTTAACACCATAGCTAGAACTGCCCCCTTTATTTTATACTGATTTTAACGTGGTGATTTTAACCAACTGCTTCTCTTCATTTCTGTCTGACCCCTTGAAGACTGCTATCCTGGAATACGCGTGGTGCCCTTTGGGGTGTTTTGGCTTTGTGTGGCAGCAAGAGCCAGAATTATTCTGGGGACACTTTTCATTGCTCCTGTTGTGATGACAGCTGGAGGCCAGGACCCCACCGTTTGGGCCAGGATTTGTGCACAGGCAGAGAGAGTCTCTGTCCTGAAGAGTTTTAATCTCACTAGTGAAGACAGACACAGGGTGAGGGGAAAACAATTATCAGTACAACTGTCGTACAGGAAGGAAACAACACACAGAGTAATTTCAGTAATTCAGCATTTGCTTTCTGTATAATAGCCATCACTTTTTTAGTGATTAATAATTAAAGGAAAGGAGAGATTCCTAGGACAAGATTCTCCATCCTGGCGCTCTACAAACATTGATTGATTTCAGTGCATATATAGTCACATACAGACAGTCTGCGTCTGCCCTACTTGTTGCACGGTAGCTCTGGACTTGTAAACTTTGGGAAACATGAACAGAAATTACTGTTGAAAGGATAGCAATGGACAAAGCAGATTTGTGATCCTTCCTGGCAATGAGCAGAGAAGATACCAYTCTCGTGGCCTTTTCTTGCTGTTATTTTATTCAATTATAAAATTATCAGTAGGACTTCTTCCTCATGCCAACTGACCAGTCTGGAGGCACATGGACTGATGATCCATGTCCATTTTTACATCCATATCTTTCAAGATTGAGCCTTGTCTTTTAATCTGAGTGGACAGCCCTTGAGCAAGGCAGATGCAGTAAAAATCTTTGAATGTGGTTGGTTTGCTCCTCTTTGCACATTGAACCTGGGCTGTTAAAATCTAGTAAGTCTGAAACATTTCCTATGCAAAAGAAACAATCAAAACACACCTAATCTCCACTTTCTCCTTCTTCCTAACAAAGTGTCTCCTCTTTATATCTTTTAATCAAGAGCTGGTTTTGTTGCCCTCTTTAGAAAAAAAAAGAAAAAGAAAAGTCTTAATTAGGACAAAGCTAAAGTTGAGCTAAAAATTTGGCTCAGCTTTTGCTGCTCAAGTACTGATTGGGTGCTGAAGAAAGAGTCACTGTTTCCAGCTGAGCAAAGGAGATGCTTGCTGACCTGCTGCAGATCTGGGAAGTTTTGTGCAGTTAAGAAAGAAGCCATTTGGGACCTGGATGGCTTAGCAGGCTGGTAGTCCAGCATGGAGGCTTTCATCTGCAGCAAGGAAATTTTGATTGCCTCCTGGGGCATTAGTGAGCAAAACTCATTAGCTACTGACAGGGGATTTGGCGTGTCCAGGGCTGCCTCTCCCTGACAGCTTTTTGCCTTCAAAGTTGCCAGTTCAGCTTATCTAGTTGCAAATTTTAGGGCAATGTAGTGAAACCATCACATATTGGTAATGAATCATTTCTGAACTCAGCCCTGCAGGAGAAACATGGTTGGAAGTTCTGAAAGTTAGAAGTTTGATATTGCTCTTTATTTTGGATGTTACCAGGCTGTGAGCAACCTTCCCCTGAGAGTTTTTGTGAGCTGCTCACAATGTTTAGGATTTCATTTGGAAACAGACTGCTKTAAAACCAACTTTGGTGAATGAGTTTTAAAGTGACAGTGCTATATGGTATGTCCCAGAGATGACACTGTTCTGGTGTCAGCAAAGTCTCCCTGACTAGATGTGCTGCTATATACTTTGTTATACTCTACCAGTGTTGGTGTAGCTGACATTTTGTACTGAAGAAGTTAYGAAGTTTTCTGAGGGAACTAGACAGCTAAAGCAATGGTGGCCACCACCCAGAGCATAGGCACATGTCATAACCCCAAACTGAGGCATGTGCTGGTGATGATTTTCATTATTATTATTATTGATTTCTTTTTTATGATGGCATGTTTGTGTGAGAAACAGCAGGGGGATGAGAGAAAGTGGAAAAAGGAGTCAAAGAAAAGCRTTCCCACAAAAAGGCAGTGTAGGAACTTTGGGCTAAGTGTGAGTTTTGGAAAGGCGAATGGAGAAAATATTTTCTGTTCCATTCCRTTGCAGAACATGGGATTTTGTATGCACTTTTAAAAAATGTAGGATTGTGTGAAATTTAATTACCAATTTCTCCTTGTAACAGAGCTTTGCCCAACTGCTCAAGTTGACCACGAGCATGTCTGGTGTTAACTGAGGGCAGGGCAGCTCCCTGGGAGCTAGGCTGGATGCTCGTCCCTTGTTGAACCAGGACAGAGCCAACACTGTAGGCCCTCGGAGGCAGCCAGCTGTCTAAAGTGGTCCGACAGAAATTAAAGTAAGAATTTTGAACTTTGCTGATCGCTTGCGCTAAAAACACTTAATGATGTTTTCTTTGTCTGCTGAACTTCTTATTTGAGTAAAATTGCAGATGCTTCACATACTCTGTGAACCTCAGTACTACAGTGAACTTGATGATGTATATTGGGAAGGATGAATTCACCCTGCTGGGATTTGAGTACATAATTCCAAARGTATCCTTAAAAAGATGTTTAGCCTAGTGCTAATAGACCGCCCTTTCAGTGGGTGACTTCCTTCTTATTTGCATCACAAAAGCTTAAGAAGAGTATGAAAATAGTCTTTTGGGAAGTGGCAGAACAAAGGAGGTCTTTTRCTTCTGTAACCTGTTCTCTGCAAGGACTGTAGTGGTAGCTGAGTTATGGGTGGAAAAAGTGAGAAAATAGATAAAATGAAAAGATATTCTTATTAAATAGTAACTGGATATGCATACATGAATGCAAATTGTAATATCTAGAAGTATTCAAATATTTACTTGAAATCAATGCTTCCTGCTGAGTTCCAGAGTGATAATTTGAAATGACAGGGACACAAAAAGCAGAAAAGTAAAATTTCAGTTATCAGGTCAGATGCCTCCATTTTTGCAGAGGACTACTCAGTTTTCAATACTGGAAGGCCTAATTTTCCAGAGAGTGATTGCACAGTCTATCTAAAAGCTCAGTCCCTTTAAAGTATCTTGGTGGGCATGAAGATCTCGATGTCCTTTTAGCTTGGAGATGTTACTGTAAACAGCATGTGGCTTGCTAGCGTGCTCCCACAGATCACTGCAAGACATGAGAGGCGTTAATGTTTGCACAGGGAGARTTCCTGGTTCTGGTTCAGTGTTTACCGACTTGCCTAACCAGGCACTACATTTGCTACAGGCAAGTAGATGAGTCTTAAATACAAATATGAGCTTGGACAGTCTGTTCACAGTGTAACAGGGAAGAAAAACTGGAGGAAAAACATTCCCGAGCAGGATGGAGCCCTCAGCAATGACACCGCAGTCCCACAGGTACGTCTAATGCTCGTAGGGGATCCTTCCAAGCTCTGATTTTAAATTCAGCTAATCATATTTAAAGACCTCTTCTTGAAGGAAAGGAAAATAAACAAGCCCTTTAATGCTTTATTGTTCATAGCAGAAGTAATTACTGTTGCTTGTATTTATCTATTCCATACTGCCTGATGCTTTCTATACTAATTTCTACCTGTACAAAGTCAAGGCAAGATTTTCTCRGACCAGCAGTTGATGACTCAAGCCCCCTTTGGAAAGGGGGCATGACTGAAAGAGGTGCAGGAACAAGCGAAATGAACCCCTTGCATGTAATAACTGTTTTTTATTTGTGTGTGTGTGTGTTCATATTTAGGAGGTCCATTACCCAGCTTTTGTGCYCTGACACAAGAATAATTATGGAGTACAGCCCTTGATTTACACCCACTCAGGATGTGGCCTCTTTGCTATCATGACTTACAATTTATAAGAATGCTAAAYGTATCAGTAAAAAGCTGTTGCTTTTCTGCAGGAGGGGCAGGATTTGAAAGAACCAGGGCTATATGTCCCCGGGTAAATGGTCCACATTTGCAGAGGGTCTCTGCTGCTGCTCCGTTGTCTTGTAAACCTTGTTGGAGGTTTTGAGTTTAATCTCATTTGTGAAAGAATTGTACATGCTTCAAAAGGTTCAAATTACAAGTTGTGCAGGGTGTGCTTGAATAAACCTGGTATTTCCTCTTTCAGATTATCTTTTAGTTAATCAACATATAAAAGCATCTACAGAAATAGTACTTTTGAATTAAAGCACTAAGAACATGGGAGCAACTGGGTAAGGTCTCCTTAACCCTGGTTTCTGCCTCCCTACAGGTGCCAAGGCTGGATACCTGGGGAAAGAGTCTGTGAAACAGGGTGGGAATAGAGTGATCCTAATCTTAGGAGTCTCCTGCAGTGGGGGAGTTTTGAGCTGGACGGATGTTCAGCATCCCTGTCTGCAAACTCCATACATTGACCTGAAACRTTTTTGAATTGTTTGGTCTCAACAACGTTCCTGGCAATGTGTGTTACAACTTAGTGCCTTATAGAAAAACATTTCCATTCTTTAGTTTCAAGCCTGTTGCCTGATACTTTCATGCTGTGCTCCTGTTTTGTGGTCTCAGAACTGAGAAACTGCAAATACTTATTCATTTTCTCCGTGTCATTCATTATCTTGTAACTGTTCCCAACTCCCCTTCAGCTCCAGTTAGATGATATAGTAAACCCAAGCACCTGATCTAGAATGTGGTAGTCACATGAGGCAGGGCTAATTGGGCATAAACTCACTTTCCAGTTCAAATGTGTTCCAAGAATGGATTAATTTTGCGGTGTGAGGCTTTATACTGGGTTAGGCGTAAACTTGTATTTCATGTTCTGATCATTTTGACCAAAATGTGATTATGAACCCATTCCTGAGTCAGATGCAGCATGACTGCTAGGTGATTCAGCAATGTGCACATCTGGTATTTATGATCCAGTACCACTAGAACATGAGAAATACCCTACAGGGTCAGACCCAGTATCCATCTAGCACTATTCTGTCTCCAGCATAGGAGGTGATATTTAGGGAGAGAATGTGAGCCTGGCCACTGTMTGTGATCCTTTCCCCCAGCATCCACAATGTTTTTGTGATGAGTGTTAGTGGGTATATTTCCACCTAGTCCTTTTAGTATTTATGGACCTGTTTCATCAAGTGCAGCCTAGCTCTAGTATTGCAGGATTTGGTAAGTAACAGTTCTGCATTCACCTTGCTCACCAGCTTCATTTCATGAACCTTGACCATATTCTCTTAGCTGTCTCTTTTCCAAATGAAGAATTCCAGTTATCTTAGTTTCTCCTCATAAGGCAGCTTCTCCCTCCCCTTGACTGTTTTAGTTGCCCTTCTCTATCATCTGTTTTCTGCCCATTACCAAATTCTATATTCTTTTTGAGAGACAGCTGATTGGAGCAACATGTAGTAGCCAAACTGCAATAATTTAGTGGCATATGACATTCTTTGTCACATTCTTATCCCTCTTCTAACATTTTCTAACATCTGATTTCACTTTTTAGTGCTCTAAACTGAAGTTCTACAGAGAATTATCCACAAAGAGAGTAACATTTCTTTCCTGAGTTGTAATAGCTAATTTAAAGCTCATTATTGCATGTACACAGTTAGTGTATAACTAACATTGACCAGCATATTTTCACCTTGCAATTGTGTCTTGCCGTTGCTGATATATTAAGAGATATTAATAGCTCAGATAAGACATTATATCATGCTGTCATGTAGATGCGAAAAACCTCAAGCTTCGGAACAGATACTAGTGTGTGTGTGTGTGTGTGTGTGTGCCACACAAGTATTTTAAATAGCAGCTTGTCACACAGAGTTGTGTATCTAGCTTCTTTGAGAAACTGAAGCTTTTCTCTTACAAATCCTTGGACCTGTCAAAATACAGGAAACAGTGGGAAATCAGGAAAAATGGAAACAAGTTAAGACAGCTAGTAAGATCTGCTGGGCTATGAAAGAACAGCAGCAGAAATAATGGATTTTGGAACACAGGGAGTCTGATTACTGAATCAGGATAAAGTACCTGACAGTATGCTGTATGAAGCAACCCTGCACTGGCAAGGGAGATAAATTAAATGAATAAACAGCCAAAAACTTCCTTTGACTTCTGTAATCCTGAGAAAAGAATGCATGAAATGAATACTTTGTTAATTGTTCATTAAGGTGCTTCCCGCTTTCCACTTGACCAAGGATATAACTGCTGTTTTGTTCAGCCCTTTGCAACAGTTAAATTTAATGCAATAAATTTTTTCCATGGGACTTCATTTATTAACACAAATGAGATACTAGCTGAATAAAAGCTGTTTCTGAATTAACCAGTTTTGCTTACATTATAGTTTCAGGCTGATTAAGCTTTTTATTCTGAAGCCCCATTTTCACATTGTAATTAGGTTTTACTATTTGAAATGATTAGTTTAAATGATGAGATAATTTACTTTTCCTTTCAATTTCCTTGACTATTATGTATTGTGGAAGCGATAAAAGGAGCCAAGAATCTTTCTTACATTTTTACATTAAAAAAAAAAAAGAATTAGGTTCTTTCCATTTGGGTTTATTCCATGAAAATGGTAACTAATCATGTGGAGTTAATTATTCCCCAATGCAATAGTGTTTGATCTACTGCAAAATTCTGTGGAAAATTAAATTTTATTGAGAGAGGCAGAATTTTAAGRAGCCACAAAACTGCATGTAAAAATACAAACYCATCTGACAAATTTTACATTGATGTGTGAAAATGCGGAAGGGTACTTTTCTTATTTCTTCAATTTCCAACATTTTCTCAGATGTCAAGGCAGTTGCTGTGCTCACAGGTTGACAGTCTTTAGACAATGGAGCTGGCTCAGATCTGATCTGCACAAACCTTTGATCATCTCTAGAACTAAATTATTTTGATGGTACCAAAAAGTTTACTGAAACTGCTGCTTCCAGTGAGGAAGGGACTCTCTGGGAAAGTGGGGCATCTGCTCTGGTAGGGATTGTCTGCTGCCAGGAACATGGTGGTAGCTCACTCACGCTGTCCCTATGAGGACTTTTGGATGGTCTCTGGAGGTGCATTTTGCCAAGATAAAATTGTTTCCATGTCTGGCCTCTGTGGTTCCAAGGATCCCCAGAACCACAAAATCACAGAATAGTTGGGGTTGGAAGGGACTTCTGGGGGTCTCTGGTCCAACCCCCTGCTCAAAGCAGGGCCAACATGAGCAGGTTGCCCAGGGCCACATCCAGATGGGTTTTGAATATCTTCAGGGATGGAGACTTCACAGTCCCTCTGGGCAAYSTATTCCAGTGTTTGACCACCTTCAAAGGAAAAAAGGTATTTTCTTAGGTTCAGGCAGAATTTTCTGTGCTTCAGCTTGTGCTCATTGCCTCTTGTCCTGCCACTATGCACCACTGAGAAGAGTCTGGCCCTGTCCTCTTTACACCCTCCCTTCAGATATTTATACGCATTGATAAGATATCCCTGAGCCCAGGAGGGTCTTGGCCTTCTTTGCCATAAGGGCACACTGTTGGCTCATGGTCAACTTTGTGTCCACCAGGACCCCAGGTCCTCCTTTGCAAAGCTGTTTTCCAGCCAGTTTGCCCCTGGCCTGTACGGTGCATGGAGTTATTTCTCCCTAGCTGCAGGACTCTGCA
The DNA here is from genome assembly GCF_003343035.1 of Apteryx rowi. Lineage (NCBI taxonomy): Eukaryota > Metazoa > Chordata > Aves > Apterygiformes > Apterygidae > Apteryx > Apteryx rowi. The sequence goes on along the minus strand of NW_020450463.1, from coordinate 198,912 downwards.
CTTCCCTTTATTGAACTTCATAAGGTTCCTCTCTGACCATTTCTGCAGCCTGTCAAGGTCCCTCTGAATGGCAGCACAAACATGTGGTTGCTGCCTGGCCACCATCCTAGCCAGGAAGATCTTGCCTTCAGGCTTTCACTCCTTTGTGGTCACTGGGAGTGTGGTCCATGTGCCAGAAGGCCATCACAAGGCTCATGCCTACAAAAACAGGCCTTGACAAATATCTTGGTCTAATGCAAGGTTAAGCCCAAGAGCTGGTTTTGCCTAGAGGTAGAACACTGTGTAAAGAAGAAGGCCTTGTAGAATGGTACCGAAGGTCCCTCCTTGAGCTACAAGGTGAGGTTAGACTACATGCCTGAATTTAGATAGCTCAGGTTGTTCTTCTGACTTTATAACCAATGGAGAGAAATACGTTTCCTGTAATTCTATAGTAAATGCCTAAAATGAGTCAGATAACCCCCACCCTGGAAGTGCCCATTTCTCTCCCCCAACTGTGAAGGTACCTAGGATGGCAGAGGTAGACTTCTAGCTCAGGTGAGATGAATCCCTCCCCTGCTGGTAAGGGGATGAAGTCTGTTGGGCTTGTCCTGAATTGAAGGTTGAATGTATGATGTGTGACTATTCCTGCAGCAAAAAGGTATTTTTCTCCTGTGTTAATTTTCATAGGACATGGACTACTGGGAAMGTTATTCTGGAAGAAGAAAGTAAATTTATACAATGAGAAAAAACTCTAGGTATATTCAATGTTTTGTAAGGTTGCTCTTACTCTCCTACTGACAAGTCTGAAGTGCTTTTTTGACAGCTTTCCTTTAAATTAGATCTCAAATTGCAATTAAATGATAGCTGAGAGAACATTATGCAGAACAAGATTTGATTATGAAGACCCTGTGAACGGACAGCTTAAATGAAAACAAAAGGGCATAAAAGGATTTTTTTGGAATGCTAACAAGCGGGAAAGATGAAAGCTGCCATGGATAAATCTTGATGAGAGAGGAATATGAAAATGAGTGAATTCAGAGACCTAGTAGGCCTGTGACATTGATAATGGGAAATGGACCCTTGTACTTCTAGATCACTGCATCAAATCCAACACAGTCTGAGTATAATCAAAAGCTGTTGTATGGCTGGTGTCTCACTCTTGTTTACTTTTTGTATCAGGGAAAGATCAATGAATCACAGTCATAAACTAGGACCCATATTGTTACTATACATGTGCAAAAGAAGGAAGTTGTCCTTACTCCGGACTTATAACAATCTAAGAAACTGTTCCTGTGTGGAATGAGCTGAGAGACTCAGCCCCAGCAGTATTAAGCAGTGTTCCTGATTAGCTGAGATTATTGATTTTAAATTGCTTCTAATCAAGCACTTTCAATGGGAAACCTCCAAGTTAAGCATATCAGTAGCCTATAGGAACTTTTCTTCCACCTTCTCTTTGGACATGAATTTCTTTTATTATAGCCTAAATTAGCTTGTTGGCTCCAGACAGGAACAAAATCCTTATTTGTATTTGCATATCACGTAGTATATGGGGACTGAATCTTCACTGAATCTTGTCAGTGCTACTGTGCTACTGCAATAGCAATAACCTCACCACAGGTCAAGGAGAGATGAATGACCTTTCCTGCACCCCACGTGATCTGCTCAAGTCTCTCCTGACGTCCCAGTTTCTTCCAGTGCCATATTTCTTCATTGAGGACAGCCAGGAGATACTGCTAACTCTCAGTTTTGCTTTTCACTGTGGTGAAGATATCTGTAGCGTGCACCATGCGTAGAGACATGGTCAGCAGCAGTAAGGTGGTGGCAGCCGTGCAGCAGTGGAGGAGGAGAAGGAGTTGGGAGTGTCGCACTGACTTGTCCACATTCTTGCACCCTGGTCAAAGGGATTTGACAACTTGCAATCCCACCAGTCAAGAATACCTGCACATCATACGTGAGGGCACTGGCTTGGGACCAAGCCAGCAGCTCTGTGTAACAGCTGAACCACTGTTAGATGGAAAATATGTCCCAAATATTACTGCTGCTGGTCATTTCCTGTGACAGGTACTGTACTTCAGTGGTTGGCAAACTACTGAAGCTTGTGTCTGCAGAATCCCTTATCCCCTTTCCCGCACCAGTAGACTTTTGATTAATCAGGCAACGCAATTTAAAGGAATAAGAATGATTATTCTGCTCCAGGGGTGCTGTGGCAGGCTCCTGGGAGAAGGCAGGCTGCTGGGACACTGAGGCCCATGGGACACCACTCAAGTACATGGCAGTGCCATTGCACTATGAGACATGGGACGATGGGCCCCAGCACTGAGCTGCGGAGGTGGTGGAGTGAAGGTGAATGAAATGAGACAGCCCCATTCGGTCCATCACCCTAGGTGTAATGTCATCAGCCCTCTGCCAGGCCTTGGGGGTTACACGAGGAGCACTGGAGACACCCTCCTCGCGACACCTTTGCATCTTCCTAGAGGTTGCAAGCACAGCTGTGTGCCTGTTTTAGGGTTAACAAATGGGTGTGAATAACCCATATATGGGACATAATCAAATTTGGTGAAACTGTATGGAAGCCTGGAACTTTCTCTTCTTGGCAACATTTTCACAATTTTGTTGATGGGAGGAAAGAAAGAATAACTTTCCAGTTTTCAGCAGCTGATCAAATTTATATCTTGGTGCAGAGGTGAAAAGAAACACCCTTTGTGGAAATTCAGAGAAAGCTTACTCTTTTCTTTCCAAAAGAACAATTTTTTTTGTCAGGAAAATAATTTCCATAGAACAGTCTCAAAAGGTTTTAATGACTTTTCTAAGCACATCAGGTGTGTTACCCATGGGCTCTGGCACAGTCTGTGGAGCACTAGTGCTATCACTGGATGACAAGTAGCTTACGTATTAAGGTGATGGATTGTCCCTATTGTGAAGGATAAACACCTTCAATTCCCTGACAATACCACTTACTTAGCTTAGACCTGTATGGAAGAGATTGTCTCCAGACTCCTGTGTGTGTAATGAACTTTTTTTTTTTTTTTTTTTTTGCCAAAGTCCATATGGAAGTTGTCCATTCTCTGCTATAAAGTCAAGCATTGCTGACATTCCTCTTGGACTTGGTAACTCAACTGAATTTGCTTACTCGGAATAGGACGTTTAAACCTTATCAGATTCCCTTTCCAGTTTTCAATAACTTTTCCTTTAGAGCTAAATACACCTGGAGTTTGCATATGATTTTGGATGTCTGAGCATTGATTGCTATCAGGTTTACGTAACTCATGGGTGCCTGCTGCTTTGGGCTAGTTGGGCTGGGTAATTTCCAGAAAAGTTCTTTTTTATTCCTACAGCAATCTAGGCATATAATTCCTCTAATGATAGGGGAAAAAATGTGCGGATAGTCTATCACTGCATGCTTGTGGCCGTGCATACGTCCCACCTCACGAAAGCTCCCTGCTCCTGSACAAGCCTGCTAGGCATGTGGCAAGGTGTTGAGACCAAAACTGGGTGAACACAGGAACTAAGGAAGCCTTAATGAGGCCGTGCATATAAAGTCACTTTAACCAGGCATGATCTGAGAAATGATCCAGCTAAATCCTCACCAAAGCTTTAACTGGGTCAGTTTTTGGCTGGTTTATTCCCCTAATCAAGCTTAGGGAGAAGTGACTAGAGGCAGGCGAGGGAGGCAGAGTGGCTGCATTTGGTGGCAGCAGTAACTGATGCTGGGCTGAAGCAGCCCTGTAATGCAGCTTGAGGAGAAAGCCCTTGTCCAACCACCAAAGTAACAAGTAAGAATAAGTAAAGAGTAATAAATAAATAAATAGACTGCAACAGCTGTTATGGTGTATGTGCCACTGGCCCAGTGGGTGTCACAAAGGAAGCTTAAACAAACACTTTTACGCTTATCTTAATTCACTGGAAAACTGCTTTTGACCTGGAACCTGTTATTTGCGAGAGAKACTTTTATCTCTGGTCTCTTCAGAGGGAGAAGAACTGTGGCGGGGGGAAGTCAACAGGCCTGGAGAAAATTGTGGATTTCCTTTCTTTGCCTCTTGTTCATTGTCTTGGTTTGAAAAGAAGTTTCAGCTCTTCTCTCAGTATGCTCCCCTGTGTGCTGCCAAATTTTAAAGCGAAACAAAATTAGGTGAAGCACAAAACCAGAGTGTTCCCTAGTTTGCTTTCTATAAAAGGAAATTCAGAATAAAATGTTCTCACTGGGAAATTAAAACTCCTGCTTAACGGATCCTTGAATTAAATTAGATTCCAGCGCAGAAAAGGCCTGGAAGGTATTGCAATGATGGCTTTTCTTTACTTTTTCAGAAAGGGGCTATTTGCTGGCATGAAGCTGAAGAAGAAGAAAAAAGGCGAAAAAGGGTTAACTATTGCAAACAAAGACGCACTGGGTAAGGCCTCATAAATCAATACTGCAACTGGTGAAAGCAGGATAGGGAATATGTTGCATCTAATTTCACAGTGAACACATCTGAATTGTCTTAGGGCTATTGGGTTAGTAATTGATAAAATGGGCAGTAAATTCCTCAYCRCTGCCAGGTAAACAGAGAGCGTATTCCTTCTGCGTTAGCCGTTTTGTTACAGCCACCTTTAGATCCTGCGAGTCCAGACTGCTGCATCTGATAGAGCAAAATAAAAATGATAGCCTGGATCTTCCCACAGAAAGGCAACAGGTTTTGAAAGGTTTTTCTCTTCTCTAGAGATAGATAAGTTATTGCGGCTATGTAATTCCATCCAGAAGATCTGTTTCTGCTAGAAACTGTAAGGACACAACCTGAGTGGTGTGTGATGGCTGCGAGCTTTWTCTAGCAGCAGTTCTCCTCTTCAGTGTGTGCAAGGGTTTGGTTTTTACCTTTATCTAACTGGTGTGGACACATCCACAAGACACACAGAGGTTCATGTTTCTTCCTCCGAATGCACTGCTGGTTTCCAAGCTAACGAGCCGTTCTCCTGCACACCCTCCCATGGTCCTTGCTCTTTCCTATCCAAACAGTCTCCTGTTCACCTTCACCACAACTGGTATTTCAGCCAGAGCAAATTATTTCCCTTCCGTAGTTCTATGGTGCAGTTTCTTGCCTCAAATTTCATGGAGTCTTTTAAAATATGGACTCCTGTGTGTTTAGTTCAGCCCATGAATTATAGTACTGCAATAAACCAGCCATCTGTATCTTGACCCACTATTGGACAGAAACAGAAATATGTATTTTGTGTCATAAGCACTATTTAGCTGAAGGGTGCTRCTTTTAAAAAGATTATCCTTCAACCTTTATAGCAAGGGCTATGGGCTTTTGGAGCAGGGAAAACCAAATACCATTAAACTTCCCAGTAATTACAGATATTTTAAAGTTTATTTTACACTTGATAAGATATACCATCTTCTATAAGGTACACTGTATTCTAATTTGCTTCAGTCTTCCTTGTGAGCATCCACACGTCTGCAACCTTTTATTTTAAATGATTCTGTCTTTGAATCATTAGATAGATTGATGTCTTAATGCTGCATCTTCATATATTTCACTAGTGTCTTTATTGCTTAAGAGTCTGAACTAGGAAAGATATGGAAAYTACTGGTTATCTCTTCTCTTGATTGAGGTTTTGGGCTTAGTTCATCTACCAGGGGTGTGTGCAGTGGGGGAACGTGGTTGCTCACTGCACCCTTTTCATTTTCCGTTGTTGGATCCACACAGGGGGATAATTCCTGCTGATTAGTTATGCACAACATACATAAGGTTATTGAGGAAAAAAAGATACCTGTTCAGGTGTTAAAATGTTAGAAAATGAAACTTTAAAGGGAAAGAAACTTTAAGAAGACCATCTTAATGGAAACAAAATGGAACTTACAAAGATTGATCCACGCAGCGTGTCGTGCTGACACATGCCTAGTCCCAGCTGGGCTGGAAGTTTTATCTGCTTTAGCCTACAAAGCAAATAATACAGGGTATTACAAGACTATAATCAAACAGCCTGCTCTAGAGTAAACAGGATGTGGGAGGTAGCCATGAGAACGTGGTGCTACAGATGCAGAACAAATCTGCGGAGAGACACCATGCCCTTAAGGGGTGAAAAGCAGGCTATGCTCACATGGATAAGGAGACGAGTTCACTCTCCCTGTGTCCTGGGAAGGCTGGACAAGAGCCAGAGGGGCAGTTGGAAACCATATATGGTATATGATATTGCTAGTGTAGTGATCTTTTTTGATAGACTCTGTATATCAGCTCCAACACAGAGCTGCACTAATGGGACAGCAGGACACCTCAGCTGGAGCTGGCTCATGCCTGGCTACCTTGGAGCACAGACAAAAGTCACATCTGTCTGTACCTGCCTGTGATGATATGACTCCATGTAGGGGTAGGCCAAAAAAGGTACAGGTACATTCAGACCTGATGAAAGCTATAATTAAAAAATCCAAGTGAGTTTTCCTGTACCATGCATGGTCCTTTGCTATCATCACCACAGTTTCTAAGTGCCCCTCAAGTGACTATACCTTTGCAAAGAGATAGGAAAGCACCATTACAACCCTTTCTCTAGGGTTGTAGTTGGAGCACAGTGTCATAGGGTACTTACAGAAAATGCACTTGGATGTCTTTCCTCTCATTTAATGCAGGGATGTCTCCAGAAGGTCRCCTAAGCCACTGGGTATTTCTGACCAAGTCAACCTTACTGTTGTGGATACCATTTGATAACCTCCAGAGCAGAGACTGCTCATGTCCAGAGTCACTGAACATTTCCTACTTGTAAATATTAATATCAAATTGAATTGCAAGTGAATTTTAAACTTTTGCTCAGAACACACAGCTCCCTTCCTCAGAGAGGCATTGAACACAGACACATTAGACAAGGGACAGAGACCCTGGCAGGATTTCTGCTGGACCAGGAGGACAAAACAGAGCAGTGTGGGGAGGGCTCCTCCGGCCAAATGTGGATGCCTACATCTGAGCTAGTTGCTGAGATTCTCTTTACGGTCAGAAAAAAACCCAGGCACTTCTGGAAGCAATTCATGTCATCTCTCTATAGCCCTCCACCAGAGATCACATGAATCATGCTCTTCAACTCTCTCTTTCTGTGCTGGGTCTTCCAGTCCATCATCTCTGCAAAGGGGAAAGGTGAGAAATTATTTCTAAGCTAGGCTCCATTTTGGTCATTTGGAAGGGACGTGAGGATCTCATACTGCTATGTCAAACCACAAATGGCAGACTAACAGCTATGAAGTAGTACATGCAAAAACCAGCACATACTTCCCACCATCTTTCTACCAGATGAGAGGTGAGGTAGTCGGGTGCCTCTGGTGTGCTTGTGCTTGGTGTGGGTGCACATGGGGTGAAGAGAGGGGATGCAGGCACTGTTTATACAGAGTATATGGCTTTGAACAGAAGGGGGATGCTGCTGTCGTCAATGCCGCACAGCACAAACTACTTCAGTATCTCTAATTGGGACACCCAAATAAATAAAATATTCATTTCATGCTGCTGAATTCACTGCTCTCTTCCAGGCTAGCTTTTGCAAGCAAAAATCAGAGGGGAGTTTCTTCTCTTGATTATTTTGTTCACCAGGTGATCATGATGAAAGTGAAAATCTTCACCATGAAACTCTCGGAAGACAAGAAGAGGGAGAGGAAGACCTGACGAACAATGATGCATCATCCAGTGTTTTTGCACCCTTAAGCCCAAAGAAGAAAAGGTGCTGCTTGGCATACCTTACCTCACATCCCCCAAAACATGTTTTGTGTCCTTCTCTGGAATGATATTGCACAAAGCAATACATCTTCTGACAGAAAATCTGTTTGCTGACAGCACTCATCTCTCCACCCCTGTACTTCCACATGACAGAGTGGAATGTACTTGTCAGAAAATATTATTGGTTCAAGACAGATTGTCACCAGATACTATCCACTGCAGAGAGAGATTGAAGTGGATGCTGAGAGAGCCTGAACCRTGCTGCTATTGAAAATGAACCAAAGGGGACAGCAGCCAATGTGTTTGTGTAGCTGTTCATATGGGGGAGGAATAGAGTCAGGTTTAATGGGATCAACAGGTGAAATCATTCCCCTGCAAGACACAGCACTGGACTGTGTAGATGCAAAGTATTTCCCCATTAACAAATGTATGAGAGATGGAGAGAGATCTGGAGTGATGTYGTGCAAATTCAAGTATAAAATCCTTTAGTACTCAAAGAATGATACCAAATTCTTCCATGTTAAGTATCTATGTGAAACACATAAGAACCTCCCATCCTCTTTTTATGTTTCATAATAAACAATAAGAAAAGGTTAAAGACACAATGGGTGCTGTTCTGAGTGAAAGGTGAAATTGCTCGAGTACAAACTATGGTGCTTACCAAATTGCTGGGTTCAGAGTTGAGCTGCAGTAAGTGTCCTTGCACGTGCTCTGAGCTCCTGAGAGATACAAGCCAACACAGTGTAGCCTTCAAATCAAAGAGGAGGAAGCTATTTTGCATTGCTTTCCATTTGCATTGGTCTTGTCCATGGACAGCTACTGTGGCTCAACTTGCTATGCAGCTGTCATCTGACCTTGGGTCTGAGTCCTTGGACTGTTGTTCTCCACAAAGCATATCCCAGTGATGGTGTTAGAGTGACTGCTGGTGAAATCAAGCCTAATAGTCCATAACAAAACTACCTGCCATAAACAATGCAGGCTTAGTGACACAAACGCATTAATGCATGTCAAAGCACTAGCTCTTTCCTAGAGATGCCCAATAATCTGATTTGTGATTTAAACAGGGCAAAGATGGTGCCCAGAATTCACGGGGAGGAGATAAAAACCCAGAACTACCAGGTGAGCACGGGGTGAGGGTCTTCATGTGCCTGTGCAACCCCTGGGTGGGCTGGATCTGAGCCCAGGAGCGCAAATGGTGTCTTTGTGCCCCACAGATTGCCATCACCATCACTGAGGCCAGGCAGCTGGTGGGTGAGAACATCGACCCCATGGTGATCATAGAAATCGGTGATGAGAAGAAGCAAACGACGGTAAAGGAAGGCACGAATGCCCCTTTTTACAATGAGGTGGGTGCTTTGTCTTGGAGAAGGCATTTTCTTTGATGGTTCTTGTGGTGACCACCTCCTGGTAGTTCGAACAGAGATGAACTAAGTTGGCAGCACCTACATATCTAAGCAGTGACATTTGTCCAGGAGCTGCTTGAGTTTCGGGCTTGGCAAAGCACAGGCAAAAGCTCCCTTGGGAGCTCTCTTCAGCCTTTGTCTTCTCAAGCTCTGTCCATCCTGATTCCCCATCACATCTCTGCTACTGCTGCCTCTGTGCATTTTTCCAAATTACCCATTTGGGAGGTCTTTCTAAACTGACCCCTAACCTCCCTCCTCTACTGTTTCTCCACTTAAACCTTTCCTTGAAGCTTGCTTTTCCCAGCTGGTGATAAATGAGACCAAAACAGCTCCTAAAACAAAATGCTCCTCTGGGCTTCTGAGTACCCCCGTCCCTTTTGAATCTACCTCCTGATGCTGAGTGAGTGCCAGGAGTACTTGCAAATGGCAGCGCCATGCAGCAGCAGGGGGAGGAGAGAGGCCGAAAGGTGGCAAACAGGTCCGGGCCATGGCAGTGATGAGCGGGGAGCAGGGAAAGGGGTTGCTGTGCCCACCGTTGCCCCAGCAGCTCACCAGGGCTGTGTGTGATAACCCAGAAAGCCAAACCAGGTTGCTGGCAGTGCTGGCTAACAGAACGAGGGTGATTCTGATCCGCTGTCCTGTTTTCCCGCAGTATTTTGTGTTTGACTTCGTCGGACCGCAAGTCTTTCTGTTCGACAAAATTATCAACATCTCTGTAAGTACATAGAAAAGCTCAGCACTGTAAGTAAAGATCAATTGTTGTTTGTGTCACATTAGCTCTAAATGATTCTTCTTGGTGTAATTAAAAAGAGAAATAATTTTAGATGCAAAGAGTGCTAGAAAGTCAGCATGAAGTGTACTGAAGAACAGGAACGGATAGCGGAGAGGAAAAGGAGGAAAGGCAGCAGGGGACAGTTTGAAGGAATGTAACCCTCAGGAAGAGAGTGCTTTTTTGCTGCTGGCTTGGCCCTGCAAAGTAGAAGGAAAAACTTCACCTTGTTTGACAGAGTCCTCAGCATTGTCTCCATCCCTTTATTTCCAAGCTGCCACTTATTTCAAATTACTGAGCTGAAACTTCTGGCTTATCTCAGTTCCTCCAATTCAATGTGGTTTCTGACTAGAAATATCCAGGTACCTTATCCTCAGCAGCAGCTCTCGCGCTGTCTGGGAATTTCAGCAGCCGCTGGTGTTAATTAGGAAAGGGGGCTCTGAGCGTTCAGTGCTGTTCCCAATGCTTGCAGCAAGTCAGATCCCGGGGGAGCAATGGGGCGTCTCAGAGCAGCCCTGATGGAAGACACGCATACTCCTTTTGTCAATCCATTGCCTAAATAAGCCCCTAAAAACTGCTGCGAAGATTGTATCGGGTTCCTACAGCACTGACAGGCTTCAGGTGTAAAACTGGTGAAGACAAACCAGTGGCAGAGCATTTCACAAGCTCAGTTCCTTCGAAGTGACAAGAGAGTGTGAAGTCACCAGCTGGGATTAAAGAGACACTGGGTTGCAGTTTACCACGGTCTGTGAAATGAATGTCCCCTCGCCATGTGGCTCTGTGTATCCCCTCTGCCCCCACCTCACAGCCAGCTCAGACTTGCACCTGCCCCTGATCAGAATGTCTAAAAGAAGCATGGATTTGGGGGATAGGTACTGATTTACAGTCTAAGAGGCTGAGTCTAGGAAGTCATGCTAATTGTCTTAGCTGAGGCTCTGAGGGGTTTATCACCACGTTTAGCAAACTGAATACATACCTCAAACAAGGAGATGAGCACAGTAAGAGCTCATGAGGTTCTGGACAGTTCCATACTTGGATTAGTTACAAATATCATAAACTGAGCCCCTCATGTGGTGTTTCTGCATTTCTACTGCCAAAAGTCCCACCATTTGGCCAGAGAAATGATCAGTGAGTTGCTGCCCCAGGGAAGGTCCTTTTTTTCCCCTGAAGGACTTTGTCCATTTCCAGGAAATCTGTACACCAGGAAAGGGTCTGTGCCAACCTGGCAGAGTCAGGCAATGTGTAGGAGCTATAGGAAGGTGTCTGGGTGAAACTTCCTCAGAGACACTCACCATGTACCTGCTCTGCTGAGCATCTAGTTAAATGACTTCACTACACAAATCAACCCCCTTCATTTACACATGCCCAGTTGGACAACTAGGTGTTTAATTCTGTTAGTAAATTAACAGTCTATATCCTAAAGTCTAGCTCAGATCCACTGTGCCACATGCACAGCTCAAATACACAGAAATAAAATTCATACCTGCGTAGGGTGTCTGCACATCTAACCTTCACTTCTCCCTGAGGACAAAGTTCTGATACTGTTGCTTAAACTGGGTTCCTCTTTTTGCATGGGAGGAGGTGCCATCTCACAGTTATGGCTTGTATCACAGCACATGACCCCGAGCTTCTGACATGGTTAAGGTCAGGACTGATAATGCCCAAGGGGCATTAAATCTTTGTGAACTGCTGCTGCTTTGGGCTGTAGAGTCATTTTTCTCCAAGATATGGCCGGTCTGTTGGATCTCAAATTCTTCTGATAATGCTTACATATATCCAGTGATAAAAGGGAAAACACCAGTTTTCCAAGTGTGCTGTAGATGGGAATATGCCAGCTTTATCTGGTATAAATCAGCATAGTTTCATATGTACTTCATACTTCAGAAAGTATTTGATTTATATCAGGTGAAGGTGTAACACCAAGAATTTAAAGAAGCTCTCCTAGATGAAAATGATATTTTTAAAGGAAATGGTAACCCAGTGCAATGCTCATATATACTAATGAAAACAGAAATTCTATACCTTGGAACACAGTTTTGGAGAAAACAATGTATCAGGGGAATAGAAACTAATGAATGAGGAAATGTGTGCTGGTAAGGAAGGAAACTCTGGGGGATGAAAGTTTCCTAGCACTTGCTTAGCCTCAATTTCACTTAGGGAGAAACAAAGATGGACAGCTTCCCTTACTAGCAATCATTCATGCACTGAATTCACTTAATCTGTGAAAACAAACCCTGTATCTGGAATCTGTATCTGAAAAAATCTGCATCTGGAAGCTCAAGGAAAACAAAAAAGTATCAAACTATTGTTTATCAGTTCAGCAGTTAATCTAGCTGCATTCAAATCCTGCATTTGGAGGAAAAATAAGTGTATCCATTTCTCAACATCAGCTAATGAATAGATTTTTTCGTAATTAGTATCTTCCAGTGTATTCCAGCAATCTTGTAGCAATGCCATAGTATAACTGAGAGGCCCCTTTCATCCCAAACCTCTATCTCCAGTACTGAAATACCTCCCCTTTTAACACTAGTCATGCTTGTCCTCATTTTGAAAACATTAAGAAAATCATTAAGTCATCCTTAATCAAGTCTGAAACGATGCAAACCTTTAATTAGGTATGATGTAGATCTGATGCTCCCTCTCGGAGAAGATGAAAAAAGTTTGCCATAAAATCCATGCTTACCTGCTTTGTTACCTTAGAAAAAGTATGCTTGAAAAGAAGTACCAGGAGAGATGCAGAACACTAACAAAAACAGTGAAGTATTCCGTCAGCACCATTTTAAGGCTACTTTTTTTTTTTCTGTTGGAAACAGTTGATTTGGGCAAGCTCCTATTCCCATACAGCTCCTCCAAAGCTGTAATTTTGTTTGGCTTCAGAATGGGACTCATCAGTCTTTGTGGGTCCCTCTCCCAAGGGCTCCAGTTCAGGGTGGTCAGAAGGAGGCTGGTGCCCTGGTGGGTCCTGGCCGGATCAGGGCTTCGGGAGAGCAGTGCTAGMGCACGAGGGATTCACTGTCACACTGCCTCCTCTCCCAGACAAAGGTCACTTAAGTTTTATCTTCAATAGTAGGGTCAAATAAAACTGTTCCTTTGTCTGCTCTTGACTTTTTCAGTCCCAGACGCTCTTTCCACATAGAAGTGAGGAGTTGGCAAGGACAAGTGAGCGTGATCCTTAAATCATAGGGGCACAGTGGCCCCAGGCCTTTAATGGGAAAGGACACAACATTGCAATTGGCAACCTCCTGAGTTTTCCTGAGAACCTGGCGATGGTGGCTGTGATCTTTACTTTGGAGCATACGTCTCCTGGTCTTGGAGAAAAATGCACAGAGTGAAATCACATGACAAATTCAAAGCTAAATCCAAAAAAGTCCTGTATCTAGGACATGCAAGTCCAAAGTCAGGGTGTGAATCCTTCCAGATTCCTGAAATGCTCTCAGAGACTGGGATGTTTGGCTCCAGGATTTGGATTTAGCTCCTGTGACCTTGGATCCCAGGGGTTTAGTTTGTCTTTGCAGTTTGGCCAAGGTTTGTCAGAAGATTCAGCCCACTTTCAGAAACTTTTCCACAAGTGAGGACTGGGTTTCAACCTTTTAAGCCATTCTCAAACCAGGTGAGATGTCTATTTTTTGAAAAATACAGTTCTAGAGCCAATCTTCCCTTAGGATATGTTGCTAGCTTCTGCCTTGTCTGTGAACTGAAGCACATGTTTACTCACAACAATCTGAAAGCATGTGTTTGAAAACTAGACACAAAAGTATATAGATCCAGGAATTATTTCATAAAGTAACATTATTAATCAATTGAATTAAATTAATTTAAATTCCTTTGCTTACAAGAAGGATAATAAGACAGACTCAGCTGGGCCTGCTTGCCATCTTGTTTGTACTCATTTACATCTACATCACTGCTTTGATTTCATTACGTTTGTGTGATGGCAAATCAGAATTGAATCTCTTGGTTTATGTGCACACTGAAATGTTTGAAAGAAACACTTCAATTCTCTCTCCTGCAGATGTACTCAGTTTATATGGAAATTTAGCTATTGTGTAGAAAAAGATATAATTCATGCAGCCTATGGAGAACCAATTATACCCCATGTGTTTACATGCATTATAATTTATTTAAAAGAGTCAGTAAAAATAATATAACTGCATCTGCTCTGAAGACACATCCATCTGATCCTGGTCTATTTGACCCTGGGACCTGTGATGAAGCTGGGTGATTCCACTTGATATAGCTGTACTGATTTCTAAATTGGCACAAAAATTGGGTGAAGATCATATTTCAAATACTTGCTGTGTTCCTGGCTAAGTACATTTGTCTTTGGCTGCTGCTGGACGTAGCTGCTTATTCCCTTTGAGCTAAATGTGATTGTTGTTTGGATTGTTGTTTCTTATGTTGATTGGAAAGAGAGAGAACAACAATCTTTCATGTGCCTTTTTCTAACAGGTTATGCATAACAAACTGATCGGAAGTGTGCTGATAGGCTCCTTTAAAGTAGATCTGGGGACAGTATACGGCCAGCCAGGTATGCGTTACCTTTTCTGCCTTCTTTTCTGTCAAATAAGGGTGCAGGGGAGGAGGGGAGAGGGAGCTGCACTGCTTTTTCCTTTAGATGATTAGGGTTTATGCCATGTGGTAAGCTAAGCAAGGTTTTCAGAAGAGTTGTTTTCCTACTTAGATGCCAGAGTACCAACAAATTTTTGAAAGGGAGTTCAGCAGTGAAAATGCCTTGAAAATCTGCCCATTGGTGAGAACTGTGGATCTGGGGGCACTTTTGCAAAGCTGGCTTTTGTTTAGGGGGTCAGAGTGGGGAGCTGAATGCTTAGAAAGCCTGACCCTACTTGGTCATGATGGAGCAGCTGAAAATCTGCTGCGCATTTTGGGGTAGGAGGGAGGGAGTGTGGAAGGAACTGGGAGGTGAGAGGAGAGGCCAGCCAGGAAGGGGGAGAGAGAAGGACACAACAAAGTTAGGCAAGTGTGGTTCCACTTGACTTGCCATCTTCAGACCTGCCCAGTGCTTTCTGAAATTTTAAACTTAGAAAAGCTCACAGAGCCCTTTTTGGCCCCTACCTGTTTTTATAGCCATCCACAAAACACCTGAATTTCTCTCCTCCCTAATTACTCAAGGTCTCTTCTCAGTCTTTAGGAATGGATGTATTTAGGACACTTGTTATAGATGTCAAGCATCTAAAATCAAGAGCAATGAGTCCTTCAGACCACTCTCTTCTCAGGGCTCTGGAAATAGTGGATAGACAGAAAGAACCTGACTGAAGTGAGCAGGCTACTGCTCTAGTCTCTGAATTCTGCCCTATATTTCTTTGCATGTGGTTTTACAGGAGGGCTGGGTCTGAGGAACAATCCTGAGCTCATATCCCTGAGATCCCAGAGCAGCCTAGTGCACTCTAGTCTCTCTTTCCCTCTCCTTTACACACCCAAGCTAACGGCCAAGGATTTAATGTAAATGGCTGGATGTAAGCGTACTGGGAACCAAGAGGCGATGGGAAAACAGAGCAGTAAGTGTGAATGAGGAAAAAGAGAGGAGAGCCAAGGCAAGGCTGGGGGCTACATTTCCTTACCRCACCTCCTGCCCCAGCAACACAGGGGTTGCCCTCACCCCCTGTGACTGTGCTGTACAATGAAACCGCTCTGTTGCGTTGTCCCTCCTT
The DNA here is from genome assembly GCF_003343035.1 of Apteryx rowi. Classification (NCBI taxonomy): domain Eukaryota; kingdom Metazoa; phylum Chordata; class Aves; order Apterygiformes; family Apterygidae; genus Apteryx; species Apteryx rowi. The sequence continues at coordinate 183,422 of NW_020450463.1, read as the reverse complement.
CTGATATTCCTGACTGCAGCTGGCCCAGTGAGTCTCATCCCTGTCTATACCCATCACCAGGAAGGGTTTTAGGACCTTCCTCGAGAAGAGCAGCTCAAGTGAGGCTGCTTCTGGCTTCTTCTTCTGATGGCTCTCCACCCTCCCACAGTTCCCAGCTAGGTTTTTTCTATAGAACAGTATTAAGATCTCCAAACAGTTCTCATCAAAAAAGATGGCCTTTCCTCATAAAGCCCTAGCCTTAATTTGGTTGCTGAAATTTCACCCAACCCTCCACTGGTCTTCAGTCCTTGACCTTAGCAACCCTTGATGAAAATAAGCTTATTCCTGCTGAGTTCTAGATCAGTCCTCTCATTTGTCTTTCTGGTCACACAACATTTTGGAACTTGCAAATATATCTAGTAAACAAGGGTAATTCAGCACGATCCTCCTGAAAGCACGAACCTTGTTTGCAGCTTTCCGGCTGCAGAAGTGTCCTTCTTGGGGATGAAGAGGAGAAGAGTTTGCATTGTTTGCACCATCTGAGCTTTTATATTTTTACAGGTCATCAGTTTTGTGACAAGTGGGCTCTTCTCACAGACCCTGCTGACATTAGGACAGGAGCCAAGGGATACCTGAAGTGTGACATTTGTGTGATTGGGAAAGGAGACACAATACAAGCCACTCAGAAAACAACTGATACTGAGGAACAGATTGAAAAGTACTACAACAGTTTATTTCTTCCTTCCTCCTTTTTTACTGAATACCTCAGAAGTCCTCTGCTTTCCTTTCAGTCCCTGCCTTGCTAACTTGAAGTTACAATTTTATGTGAAAAAAATATCACTTCATTGTCTGAGTTTTCCATTTAAGAAAATGGCTTCTTTCTCCTTTCAGGAACCTCTTGATCCCCAAAGGATTTCCATCTGAAAGACCATGGGCCAGATTTTATGTGAGAATTTACAAAGCAGAAGGGCTTCCGAAGATGAACTCTAGCATCATGGCCAATGTCACCAAAGCATTCATAGGTGACAGTAAGGACCTTGTAGATCCCTATGTGGTGGTCATGTTTGCAGGTCAAATGGTAATTAGGATCTTCTTGATCACAAATGTAGGCCTTCTTTCCTATTAGCTGTGTTAGGGACAGGCAACAGCTGAGGTATTTTCACTTACTTACTCTTATGTATATCAGGGAAAACAGATTTTTCTTTCATCAGCAAGAAATCCTCACTTCCTAACTTATGCAGGAACAAAGTGAAGGAAACATCTAATGCCAGCTGAAGAACCAATATCAGCAGCATAGCAGTAGGTTAGAGTCAGATGGCAGTAGGACAGATAATTCTGTAAATTTGTTACTAAAATATCAAGTTATGAGACAGTGATTTACTCTGGTCTCCTTAGGGTGAAAAAGTAAATGGGACTGAGCTCAGTAAAGATGATTCAGCCTGGATTTTAGGGCTTTGTATTTACTAGAGAATTACACTGCTGTATTTCAGGACCAGTGCAAATTTTCTGGGGGCAGCAGAAGAGGAAACATTTGAGTAGACACTGCCTCAGTGTTGCTTGGTGTTTTTGCTCCTGTAGCTACTGCAACACCTAATGTGATGCTACAGAGACCTGCTGAGAGGGCCCTTCTGACTAGGTGGTTTGCAGATGAGGCCTCAGGGTTTAGTTCTTGTCTTAAACCCATGTAACATTGTGAGAAGGAGCTTGTCTTGATTACCGGTCTAAATAAAGAAAGAATCAAACTGAATGCATTTTTAAGCCAGCAACACTTTCTGTGTGCAAGGAGACTTTGGGGAGAAATCCAGTTTGTCCTTTACAGAAGTTTTGGGTATGTGAATGAGGCCTGTGGTGCCAACTCTGTGTTTTACCGTGAAGCCAAATTGTGAAGTATTACATCTGGAACTAATATGGGTTAAAATGTATGATCAGATGCATGTAGCTACTTCAGGTTTAAAAGAGATCTGAAGAAGATGTAAGAATGGGTCACTGATGTGAGTTTGCCTGCTGGCGTGTAACATGGGGACTTAGAGAAGTTGATGGGATTCCTGACTCAGTTCTCTCATTGAATATGAATGTAGAAGACCTGCTACAGTCTGTGGCTGCACTGATGTCTTCAATACGGCCTTGCCATCTCCTTCAGGCCTAGAGAGATAGCTCCAGCCTCTAAATCCCTAGTATGCAGGCATTTGCCCAGAACGTGAGCCACAGTAGCTGTATGTTATACTAGACAAATTGCCTCATTTAAGGTAATTCCATTGATACACACAGCCTGGCAGTTGTAATGCATTCCATCTTCTACAAGGCAATCATGCTGGATTACTCCTATCCAGGCATTTCAATGGCCATTTAAAGATGTGTAGTTTGTAACACAAATGCCAAGGTCTGGCTGCACAAATATGTTTTGTGCATAAGGGTCCTGAAGAATTAGGCCTTATTCCCAGCTCTGCTGTGTGCAAGTGAGGATTCATAAGCCATAATGTAGTCTTTTTTCCGATACAGAGGGAAATAAACAAGAACATCACCTGCATTAGTTACTTTAGTGCAATGTTATGCCCTACGCTAAGACTAGCTAGTAATAAAGCAGAGGTACTTTCAGGTTTCACCTATACTAGACAGGATTTTTTTGCTTAAAARTTGAATGGAGAAATGCCGTCAAGTGCAATTTGAGCTAGATTTATCATCGTTCTCCAGAGTCTGACCTAAATGCTAGGGTTAAAGTTGCTGGACTTTTATTTCAGGGTCGGACAACAGTGCAGAAAAACTGTGCAGATCCTGTATGGCATGAACAGATCGTCTTCAAGGAAATGTTCCCTCCACTCTGCCGAAGAGTCAAAATCCAGGTCTGGGATGAAGGCAGCATGAATGATGTGGCCTTAGGCACCCACTTCATTGACTTGAAGAAAATATCAAATGAGCAAGACGGTGACAAAGGTGAAGGGGGAAATGTCTGTTCCAAAATATACCCTTAGGGTAGAATCCACTTACTTGAGGTCTGCGCACTGACTAATCCCACCTAAGGGATGCACAGAGCTCACATGAACATGTAGCCCTTTTGTTGGCTCTGGGAGCCTAAACTGAAGTTATGTCACATTGTGCTTGTTGGTGTGTGGTGGCCTGCCACTGCCTTTCTTGCTTACAGGACCACTACATAATGTGGTACCTTTTTGCGACTGTGGCAATAATTTGTTCTAATACGTTAGGAGTGACTGATTGTGCCAGTTTCTGTCTGGCAATGAAAGTACAAAGTGCAAATTGGGGCCAAGGAGGTTTGTATTTCTGATCTAACCAGTAGGAGCTAAGCATTTAGTTAGGGCTTGGTTGAGTGTTATCACAGCTCAAGGAATTACCATAGGCTAGTGATTTAGCTTGTCACATAGGTGAGGTAAAGCTCACTACCTGAAATCTTTTCACTTATGTTTGAGCCTACGTGTATAATCTTATTTATGATACGTTATCTCAGTGTGGAACATGGTCAGCAAAGGCACAATAACTCCCTAAACTTGGCAACTCAAATGTGTATCTGAGCCACTAATCAGAAAATAAAACATAAATCATTTAAGGTGAGTAGTGGCATGGGCTTGGGAACAATTTGTACATGGTGAGAAAGCCTTCATTCCTCTCCCACCACAACTCAGTCCTCAGTCTGTGGAAGCAAGTCCTTTTTCTCAAGAACTGCCATCAGCCTCATGCCTCCAGCACATGAGTGTTAGTACTCTCCTCCTGAGAAACAGCTTCACGTTGGCAGTGTCCCTGGTTCACCCTCTCTCTCTTCAGTACCTAAGTATCCCCTGCAAAATAGTGTTCTGTATGAAATGGTCCCTGCCTGTATAGAAATGGGTCTAGGTTGGCTTCTAGTGTGCTGGAGGCAGGCTTTCTTTGGGTAGACTGTGAGAGAGAGCTTGCTAAAATCTAAGGGAAAGGCTGAAAATGTACTTTACCTCCAGGGTTCTTGCCTACCTTTGGGCCTGCCTGGATCAACCTCTACGGCTCACCCAGGAATCACAGCCTTATGGATGACCACCAGGAGCTTAATGAAGGTTTTGGAGAAGGCGTCTCCTTCAGGGGACGTCTCTTCATTGAGATCGCTGTGGAGATACTTTCAGGAGGAGCCCGTGAGTCAAAGTTTTCAAGGATTGTCAAAGATATCAAATTGCCATCTAAAGATAAAGACTCCAAAGCAGCTAAAGGAAAAGACAAAACTGACAAAGCAGGAGAGAATGGAAAGTCAGCTTCTCCTTCAGACAAGACAAACTCAACTGAAGTGGAAGTTGAGCCATTCGATGTGCCTTCAGAGGTCAGTATGAGATTAAGAGACTGATTGATATGCATCCCTAAACCTCTGAGGTAGATGCTGATTTGTGTATTTGGGTTCAGGCTGTGGAATACTGCTTTTATGTGCCTCCTACTAGCTTCTTCATGTTTCCATAGTCTTGGGACCTTTCCATAATAATGCAAGCACAAATGGAGCATTAGTGTGTACCTGTAACTCATAGAATAGCTTGAGTAGGATGGCAATTATTGTAGCCATGAGTATTGTGTTAAGGTAAGGTTTTTCCACATTACTCTGTTCCCATAAAACTTAGCCTCTTATCTTATTGCCCCTTCTGTACTAGCTGCATCCATGTGTTTTTGCTGGAAACTTAAGCGACATAATACCTGCTAAATGATAGAGAGCCAAAGAGGACAGCTGGTAATTTTAAAGTCTGATTTCTTGCTTTTATTGGAGAAAATCAGAAGTCGTCAATCAAAGTCAGTAGGGGCTCACTGATGTAAAATTGGGGCAAGTGCAAAGAGATACAGCCTAGCTGGGTGCATGTTTTATTTCTCCTTTAACCCCTCATGGTAGTAGTAGGATAGCTAATCTCTTAGTTTGCTAGTCTCTTAAAGAGAGGGGATGCAAATTACGTTGTCAATCTCAACTGGTGTTAACTGATGTAACTTTCCTAACTTCATCTGTTGTACTGATTTACACCACCAGAGAACCTGTGCTACAATACTTTGGGAAGGTTGCCCAGTTGTGGGAAGACATGAGTCAGGTGCTGAGCAAATACTCGAGAACCACAGCTTTGATTTTCTGCTCCATCACACCACGGTGTCTGGGAGCAACAGCAGATTGCTAAATATACAAACTTCATTTTTTTACCCAATAAATGGGAAGAAAAATAGTCTTATATCCAAATTTCTTCCCACTTCAGTATGTCACTGATCATAACTTTGATGTTTGTACTGGGAGTCCTGTCTCACTGCCTAAGACATTTAAGTCCTGTATTGGATCTGATTCTTTGTCTTTTGACTGCATCTTACCTAGTAAATAAAACCAGAGAGTTTGTTCTCTGGCCTTGCGACTAGGGAGCATGGCCCTGCTTGCATCTGTGTACCCCAACTCTCTTTCTCCCTAAAGTGAATGAAAATACCCAGAGCACCTTTTGGGAGCGGTCCTTGACAAGTGCTCTTCCTTGGGCTGTGCCTCATCACTGCCTGCATGAGTGCTGGCTGGGACAGGTCAAAACCATGTTAGGGAGCGTGCTAAGAATGAAATGGTATGGATGATTGCAAGCCAGTGTGCAAACCTATGTCCTGGTCTTGTTTGATATAGTTGTATAAATTTAAATTGCCTCTGTGCCTCAGTTCTCCTCTGAAGATTGCACTAGAGGTAACATGAGAAGAAACATATTTCTATTTTTCTCTATATAGAAGAAATGCATTACTGTGACTGACTCAAATACTTTTGTCATAGGTGCTAGCCAAATAGTTCACGCAGATGAACAAAGCCTGTTGTAGCACCAATAAATATTAATAGTAATAATAAGGKTTTTTTTCTGTTAACTGTGTCTGAATTTCAAATACAGAATGAGTAAGAGGCAACAACATAATATGGCACTGCCTGATATTCTTTTGTTTTTGACATTCAACAATATTTCATGCTACAGTAGACACAGTAATTGCATTACGACTTTCTAAAAGGAAAAGTAGGAACAGGAGACATTAGAAGTAAGGCAAAAAATGTTTCATCRAGCCTCTGATTACCTGGCCCTACAGCCCGTTAGTGACTGAATCCAACAGCAAGAAGGCATTAAATATTGGCAATTTGCTTTCTTTATAAAGGGAGGTAGATGTGTGTGTCAAGGTCTCTGAGCCTCAGCTTTACTAAGCACACTATACTCTGTGTTCATGCTGAAAATAACCCAGGTGCAGGGGAGCTAAAGCTACTCTGCAGCTACAGTCTGTTTTAGTGCTAGCTTTGATAAGAGGTGCTGCTAATGCTGTCACTGAAGACCTATGCCCCTTTGCTGTGTCTGRCAGCGGTGCTTCAAAATGAAGAGACCATGGGCTGTGTCAAAAGCTGTTCCCTGCTTTGCAAAAGGCTGGGGAACAAACATTCAGATACAGCTGGTATCTTATCCACTGTCTGGCTCTCTTCTCTGTTGCAAAAGGGGCTAGTTCTGGTCTTGCCTGTAGGGCTCAGTACACTGGTATTCCTGCAGTGAAATCAGTGGGTTGCCCTGAGGAGACTGAGGCAGCCAGGGTGTAAATCGGGAGAACTCGAACCACACAATTGAGCTCTACTGAGCTTAGTCTTGATTTGGGGATAGCAGATTGTTTTGTTAATGACCCAAGAGCACTGGAGGTTTAGCTGGCCTTCCTTGAGTGAAAGTGTGCGCTGGGGCAAGCAGATGATGGGTTTCYGAGAGGTTTATACGGAGCCAAACAGAGTCTCAAAACTCCATGGGAGGTCATTACGCTTTCCAGGATGGGCTGCTGTGTCAGGATCCTTTGTTTCCTCTGCTTCCAAATCTTGTGAAAGCTGACAACTGAGTTACCAGTTTCTGTGTGGTGATGCCAGGGAAAGCAAATCGCAGAGGACAGCACCATGGCGAACCCACCACTGTGCCTGTGGATCAGAGCACAGCAGCATAAATCTATTTGGTTGCAGTAGGCTTTTGCCCCAAGGCTGAAGTCTAATAAAACAAGGATGCCGGAGATCTTCAAGTCCTATTGATGTCACCAGGAGCTGAGTGTCCCTGAGCAAGATCAAAGTCTTGATAGTACAAACTTATGGCCAGTAGGTTAAAATCATCTCACCCAGGAAGCAGAGCTGTGAAAACATTCCCCTGCCTGGATGCATGACAATGTCAGCATTTACCAGGGCAATGCAAAGAAACAGTATTGCCACACTCACTGTAAAATGACTTATATCAGGATGGTGACACTTTGTTGCTGTTGCGCCCTTGAACTGCTAAAGATATATAGTTTGGATGATGGTATAATAGTATGTGAAGATACTGAAATCCTTTAGTAGAGACTACTGGTGAGACAGAGTTCAAAGTGGGAGGTGATGATTTTTATTTGACTGGCTGCTATAGCTGGATAACGCTGACAAAACTGAAGGCACACAGCTTGGTCTCTTTTTCCAATCATTTAAGTTTCTCAAGGAAGAGGTATTACTTCTCCCTACAAATTTTTTCTTGCTGACAGCCTCAGACCAACAGATTTACAACAACACACAGCTGCTAGTGATTTCTAAAAGCTTCTCTGGGCTGGAAAAAAGACCAGAAGGTAAAATAAATGTAATTTTCTGTCTCATGCCTCTCCAATAGGTCTATGAAGAGAAACTTGAGGAATTTCTCCTCTTTGGGACATTTTTTGAAGCCACAATGATTGATAGGAAGATAGGAGACAAGCCAATAATCTTTGAGGTTTCTGTCGGTAAGTGTTTTAAGCTCTTCTCTGAAGCAGAGAGGGAGTCTTGGTAGTAAGGGGACACTGCGTATTATTGATAACTGTGTCTCAGAGCTCAGGAGTCAGCTTCAGATAAAACTTGCACGTTTGAATTAAACCGTGAACATCATTTTTCTGGATAGTACCATGCTTCTTCCAGTCAAGTYGATTTAGCTGTCTTTACTCCCAGGCGCCCCTTATTAATATATACCATTTCACCCAATGCACAGCTACTCACCCAGTATTTAGCCTTGTAATCTCCTGGGAGACCCAGCTCGAACAATTTTTTCTCAGAGTGGAGGTCATTCAGCAATGCCCATTGCAACTTGTCCCTAGTGCTGATGGAGCCCCTCTGCAGGGAGGACCCTCTTGCCCAACCCTGTTGATGTATAGATATGATGAGTATGTGAGGGTGGCATAGGGGTGATGTACAGCCATGCCTGAGAATGTACATGCCAGCATGTCCTCTAAAATCCTCCTGGTAAATCCTGTTGTCTTTCTGTGTGAAGCAGAACTGTACCGTGTAGGGTCCTTCCCATGGTGGGCTGAATTGTCCCTGAAAGCAGACTAAAGAGAAAATGAAGACATTTCCATAAGCATTGACTGAATATTTTCAAAGCAGAGGAAATTTCCCTGGAGAGAGAAGCATTAAATGGCCTTATTTCCCTTGCAGCAGTTTGCTCATCTCTGTATTAGCCCCATTAGAGCCCAAGTGCACAGTAGCCTTCTGGCACTTGCTGTCTTTGCATCTGTGTACCTGGGTGCATGCAGTTGTGGGGGGCTGTGCATGGAGAGATCTCCATGACGAACACAGATCAGTGTGTGATACTGCTTCACGCTGAAACCTTGGTGAGAAGCAAGGCTGGAATAACAAGAAACTCATTTGTATACTTGGGCAAGTAATGATACTGCTGAAATTAATAGTGAAGATGAGTCTGGCTCTGAAGTCTGGACCTGAACATCTGCCAGCTTCCTCTACAGTTGAAATTTGGGACCAAATTCAGCAAATGACCATTATTTACACAAAGGGCTGAATCAAAATTGAGATCAGGTTGTTGTATGGGGTGATTCAGCACATCCCTCTCCCCCAGTGAGTGTTTTCTATCTAACTCTAATAAAATCTATAATTGCCAGTCTGATAGATGCACCTCTTTCCTAGTGCCTTTTAAGGCAAATTGCTATCAGAGAAGACGGCTGTACTGTTAGCAGAACTATCCAGCCTCAGGCATGAAGCTGAGTCCTCAAAGTGTTGTTATTAGTAAAGGCTCCTCTGCAACCCTACTGTGCTAAATTTGCTTGGCTGTAAAAAAGCTTTAGCACTTCTGAGATCAGACTTTGTAATATAAAAAAGAGACACAACTGCTATTTAAATCAAAAACACATAGAGGCTTCTGGTTCTAGAAATACCAGGAATTTCTCTAGCAAGCAGCAGAAGATCCCATGGTCTTCCTGGGGCCAGCAACGAGAGGATCACATCACTTAGGCAAGGGAGTAGAAGTCATGACTTAGTCAGGGGTAGTATGTGTCTGAGTACTGCTGGGCAGGGCGGGTAAAGAAGCACGGCTCTGCTGTGCAGTCTGAACAGAGAGCGGGACTGACATACCCTGCAGGACCTTTATACACTGTGGTAGGGCCAGAACAGCTAATGAACAGGAGGTGACAAAGATTTTCAACTGGTATTATTGTTCTTTCCCTTTTTTAAGCCTTATTGAGGTTCGTAACCTCCTATTCATTCGTCCCTTCTTTGGTCACCCTGTGCCTCTAGGCAACTTTGGAAATGTTACTGAGGGAGCGGCAGCAGGCACTGGAGGGAAAAAGAAGGCACATGGTGATGGAGAAGTGGAAGAAAGTGACCCTTTGCTCCATGAGGGGAAGGATGAAATTTCTTGTGACCTTGGAGTACCGCTGATATCCACCACACACCCCGAGAAGCCACTAGTCACAGATGGGAACAGGTGAGGAGCTGTGTTTCGAAGCCTCACTGCACAGAACTCTGAGAAATTTAAACATGAATTTGTGTTTAGATTCTGAACCTCCACAAAGTCAAAAAATATTTTCATCCTTTCTTGCGATCAATGGTTCAATCAAATTAAATAAGAATTAGTGAAACAAAACAAGAATGAAAATACCATGGTAGAAATTTTCACTTCTGCAGCAAATTGTTGCTTCTCCTCATTAACAATACTGCGGATTTGGGTACATGCTGGTTTATTATCCTCCATGGCAGACTAYGGGATTTTTAGTTTTTCCCTTAGCAAGAATTTAGATTTAAAGAACTGTTGTAAAAGAATGAATCATACTTCAAATGTGCAATTTGCTTTTTGGCTCACTCCAGTATTAAAGCTTTCCCTCGTTAAGGACCCTTTTTCCTCAGATTTATGGAGATGTAAAATGTTGTGTCTTTTTTCCCCCTCTTGTGCTGTCTGTAACTGTTTGGCCAGCCACAGATGCCATATAGTGACTTTATGACCATCGCCTCATATTGGAATCTTACTGGTCTCACCACAGGCTATTTTTAGCACTAATCAGTTCTTAATTGGATATTCAGTAGATTAAATAAACACTACATCTTGCTATCATAAATGAACAGTGGAAAACAGTAACAGAAGCCCTTTTTGGAGATTAAAGCCACTAGTTAATTAAAAGAACAGGCAGAATAATAAGACTACCAAAACGATACTGTGAAATTGGTAGGGATTTTTCCTATTTATATCAAAATATATAGCAAGGATAAACTAACAATGAAAAAAATGGTCCCTCCCAAATCTCATAGAGGGAATAATAGACAGGAAAACTCAATCCTTACGAGCTATTTCATGGCCATATAATTTCCTCAATAACAAATTCCGTGAAAGGACTTATAAGCTCTGTGAAGTCCTGGCAGTGGGCAATAGCTGGATTGTTCTTCCCTACCATGAAACCACCGAATGTATGATTGCCCAAGACCTGTGTGGCACTACTACTCACAGAATTTGATGAATAATACTCACTTTGCTGTGGGTTATTTAGGAGAGAGTAGACAGGAAATTCTATTTCTCTTTTGATATCCCATAGGACAATCAAATGAGGTTGTAGAGAAGATGATTGTCATCTCTTTCAAACAGAAAAACTCCTGTAGAAACCTATTAGCGGTGCATGGAAACTAGAAGTTATGGCTAGGATTGTCAAGAGTGACAAATGATTTGGTTTCTCTGGGCTTCATTCAGTGGTTAAACATGTGCCCAGTTTTATCTGAAATGATCTAGGGTATCTGAGGCATCTGTACAAGTAGATATGACACAGGACTGCTGAGACATCCAGTCCTTTCTGGGCCCACATGGGTTTAGGCAACTCAGCCTTTGGGCTCTGGATTTCAGGAGCTGGATGATCAAAACTTTCTAAAAATTTGCCTCTGCTCAGATAGACATACTGAAATGGGAGAAGTCAAGTCTCCTCTCCATACCAAGCACTTTTGCCTTTCTTGGGTAACACAACTTCTCCCAGAACCTCCTTGCAACTATTCTTTCTGCCAGCCGTTGAACAAGGTCTTGGTAGTGAAGAGCAGGACCCTCAGGAAATTTTATTCTTTATTTTCTGTGGGGAAATATTGAAAGATCACAAGAAGAATACACACAAGAAATATCTCTGTGGTACAGCTTCTTCTGTGCTGCAGAGCATGTATTGGTGGCACAGCACTGGAGCCATTCCCAGAAGAGCATAGAGCAGCTGATAGACCTCCATTTTCATTAAGGAGCTCTCCACTGTCCCACCATTAGGGACAGGGAAGATGATGGGGCCTCTGCTGTTAAATAGTACRCTCTGAGGAGGTGACCAGATTTTACTCTTTGCTCCCTTTCGTGCTGTGCGTTGTATCCCTATTGCTTCCCACCCACAACACCACGTTTCAGAGCTTCTCTGCATGCCTCTTTGCTTGGCTTTTTCCCCGCCCTGGAAAGCGTTAACATTAGATCCACTGGCTGCCAGCTTTTTCTCTTCAGGAACTTCACAGGTAGCGTAACAGATATTTGCATTCATTCTTCTCATGTATTTACTGGGCAGCATGTGTGAACACATCCTGTGGCATCTTCAGTTTCTGTGCTTTGAGAGAACATCAAAGTGTTTTTCCTTCCAGTGCCTCCCCCAAACTCCCTACTCCTATGCTCTGCTCTGTACTTTATTTTCACAGGAACTATCAGTACCTGCCATATGATGAGCGGAAGCCCTGCATCTGTGTCAAGAGCTACTGGGGAGACCAGACCTTTCGTCTGTACTCTTCCAACACTCTTGAGAAAATGGCAGATCACTTGGTAAGTTGCAACCATTTTCTGAGGCTCAGGTATTCAGCAGAGTATGCCAGTGAAAGGTCATGTTCCCCAAAACATGCCTTGAAAACTCCCTCAGCTATAATCTTTGGTATTCGGTTTGTGAAAAGCAGTAGATATTAGTCCCTTCTTTTTTTCCAAATTTGCTTTTGTCTGTCAGAGCTAGTCAAATATTCCTGACCACACTTTTTAGGGGAAACTTTTTTTGGCTATAGGGCTGTCTTCTTTCCTTAAAAATATTTTATTCTTTGTCAGAACAGCAAAACATTTAAAATGTGGCATTTAGAATTGTTTTGTTTCCTATGCCTCTTCCTCTGGCATCTTCTGACCCAGTCCATATGATTTAACATGTGCTTAGGCTGGAGACACTTTCAAGGATGCTTTTAACTTTCCTAAAAACATTGATAGATACCAAAAGCTGTATAGTCTCACGAACAACAATACTGAAGTCATACTGATGCAAGCTTGTATCATGAGAAGCAAGTGGCTTATAGGCCAACATTTTCAAACCAGAGTGACTGAAAATTAAGCATCTGAATATATATAGAGAGACATATATTTGTCAGTGTATGGGAACACCCACAGGTCTTGCTGGAAATCCAGCCATTTATTTAAGTAAATGAGAACAGACTCCAGTTCTCGATGATGATAGCAGGTGTCAGGGTAGACCTGTGTATGGATTCAGGTGCCCACTAAGTTTTGAGAAGTTACACAGGAAACTTGCTAAAGCAAGCAGCAGGGCTATAAACAAAACCAAGGAGAATTATAGTTTTCTGTCTCACTAGTGGAGAATGTTTTCCACCCACTGGTCTTCTTGAAAGCAGTGAAAAACCAAAGCTGCTCCAAGCAGTAGCTGGGGAACCTCGGAAAAGGTCAAAATAAATCATGCAGTTGGAGTCTTCTCTTTGTGCGCTTCAAGCTTAGTGATATTTCAAAGGTCCTGTTTTGCYGAGTTACAAAGTCACCTCCCTCATTCTTGATAGTCATATGGTGAATAATGGTATTATAACACTGGCAGAACGACAAAGTGCCCTCCTTTACATAACAGCTTTTTCATGTCTTTTTCTTAGGAAGAGTCATTAGAACGAGTAAAAGACTTGATCAAAGTTTCAGAGATTACACCTGAGGAGAAAATGAGGAAGACCATAAATGATTTTATCCATCAAAGCAGGTAACTGCATTTACCAGAGGCACACAGAAAATCAACTTTATATGTTGCCTACAAATTCCAGGTTAGACTAGGAAGCTGGTGATAGTAAAAGAAAACACAGTGAGCTAACTGAGATTTATTTTTTTATTCTGCTATAAAAGCAAAGGGCTTCCCAAATTGCAGTATCTATTTACATGGGAAAATATTTCACTGTTATTTTCAATATTCAGTGTTGACAATAGAAAACTGACAATCATTGGCTTATTATTTTGGCTTTCTGGACTCTAAGAATAGAATGTATATGGGAATAAGTTGGAAGTAATAAATTGATAGACACACTGTAAAATTATGCAGAGTTAAAATAAAAACAAAGGATTTCACATGTTGGGATAACCCCTCTGTGGGGTCTGTGCCAGATGTTATGACTGGGCTCAAAATAGATATAGATTCTAATTTATAGATATTAACCCTGATTTATGGAATATGGTATAGAGGGTTTTTTTGCTCTTTTCTTTGACTCTTAGATAGGTGCTCAATATTTATTTTAGCCAGAGGATTTCAGCATCTCTGTCTTCTGGTTCATGCACTGCAGCAGATAGAGAACATTTCATTCCAATGTATCTTAGCAGAAATAACTCACACAAAGAATCTGTTATTGTTGTGTCCCAGGGCCTTCATTAGCAATGCTGAAAAGAAGCCCAAAGGGTTGAACTACACTGCTTTGGATAAAAAGAGACTCATGCTGTTCAAGCAAGAGCTGGTATGAATGTTTTTTCTTCAAGCATTGATGCAGTGATGTTAACCGAAAGCACGCTGGTTGTATACATGTTAATTTGTATTTGACTTCACCATACTGGAATGCTTTGTAATTAGTATGCATATAGTATCCAAGAGTACTTTTTTTTTATACTAAAGTCTGCTGTGCGTGATGAAGAGTTTTAAGATACCCTGAAATAGTTCAGAACTTGTTCTTCTTTAATAATAATGTTCTTCTTTTATAATAATGAGCTGATTTTTCTTTTTGATGTATCTTATAATGGGATGACGCTGAGTTCAATGAAATAATACCCAATTAACACTGTTGTTAGGCATTTAATTACTGTGGTGGAGCTAAATTCCAAGACTAGTAGAATCTGACATTTGGTATTCCTGGACACATGCAAATGTACACATAGATTTCAGTATGTTTTTGTGTGCTCTAGCTTGGGTCTGTTCTTTATTTACACATTACAGTATTAAGCTTCCTTTACAATGCTCTGGCACATTTTCCCTCCCTTAAGTGTTAGAGGGACGTGAGCATAAGTGAGGATCTGGATTAGGCTAAACAGAGCAAAGGAGGAATTGCCTACACTATGTGTCTTTTTTTTTAAGATTATGTCTGTCTGTCTATTACCTACCAAGGCATATTTATCATCATCTTCCATTAAAGCAGATATCTGAAATATGCCAGACGAGTCACTGCCTAAAGGCACCCATTTCTCCCCACTGTATATAAAGCAAGCTCTGAGTTCCTACATTGTTGTGGTCTAAAATTAGGAGGGATGAGATCCATTCTCAGTGAGGAATGCCAAGACACAGGATGCACATATGAATTAGTTGGGCTTAAGCATCTAACTCCGTTATGGGCAGTGAGGCCCTAGTCACCATCTCAAGGAAACTGGTGAGAAGAAACCAAACTGGACACAGGCCTTTTGCACATATATTARCTTTGTCTTCTGTTTGCAGCACAGCATTCAGTGGTGCCTTCTCTCAGGTCTAAGGTCCTATAATTCTAGGTAGTAATCACACATCTCTTGAGACTTACATAAATCCGGTATACATACAGACAAAAAGAAGGTGGGGGACACTCAGCTCCCAAGAGTTAATTCCTTTCTGTTGTGACAAAGATGATTGTAACCTTGAACCTTTCTCTAGCTTTTTTTTTTTAAACTTGAATCTAAAACTGTTTTCTACTTCTGTGTACAGTTGAAACTGCATGRTAATGCATACAAAATACATGTTGTCTTTCCTGGTTGCAGGAAGCAATGTCCAGTGATGCCAAGGAAATTGTTCAGCAGCAGAAAAAGAAGGTATCACTGGAGGAAATGATGCACGAGACTCAGATCTTTATAGATAAAATTCGATTCTTGGTTGATGAGGTAAATCACACAGAAATTCAAATAAGTTTAAAATCCAGGGCTAGACTTTGATTTTCATAGTCCCATGTGAATAATAAGCCCTGACCTAGTTATCTAAAGAGTTATCCTTTGGATATCTGGCCCCAAACCTATTTTGCAATTCCTGGAGTTCTTAATGGACTGGTAGAAAACAAAAGGCTAGGCTGTAAGGCCAGGGCTTTTTTGTTTCTTTGTTTTTAAAAAAAAGTCATCCTATATCTGCTCTGGTCGTTTGGAGACAGCCTGCTTTCTGATCTGAATTCATGTCTCCGCTTGTATGGACACACTGACTTGGACTGGCGTGAGCTCAGGGGTCTCTACACTATCCTTCACTGTGTAGACACTGTATACACATACTATTAAGCTTCAAGATAACATAAGAACATATCTGGTCAGACCAAAATCCAGCTGGTCAAGTGTTCACTGCCGGAGAGTGGTCTGCTGGCAAATCCAGGCACTGTGTCTGCACTAGCAAACTAAACAGGGCTTAGAGAGCAAGTGGCATGGCCTGGCGTGGTTTGCATCCTGTGGCCAAACTCTTTCCTTCCCAAAACAGAGTGATATTGTCCATAGGGTCTCCTGGGAACAGCCCTTGGCTGGCTCTTTGCTTCAAACCACGCTCAGGCTTTTCTTGGGGAAATGTTATTAGGAGCAGGGCAAAGCCATGCCATGGAGCATCCTAACAAGCAGAATAGATGATCCTGTGCCAGCACCTGAGTTTGTCCCTGGTTCCTTTTGATTTGCTGATATAAATGAAGCTGGTGATACTTCCCCGGTAGGTACTTCCAGCTTCCACTCTCTGTGGCTAAGGGACTTCCTGAACCAGGGTCGCACRCAGATTTTTAGTTTTAATTTCCCCTGAAATTTCACTCTGTGGAGCGAGTACTCCCTCAGCACCCCCACAAAGCACTCACCTTTGGCTCTGATTAGGAGTGGAGGTTTGGACTGCAACGCGTGAACTCACAGCCTCTCCCATTTGGAGCACACATGTGCCGCTCTGCCGGAGAAGTGAGGGAGTTGGCTCTTGGCAGCTAGTGTTTTAACAAACTGTGATGGTGGTGGCTTGCAGAAAGAATCCGGTTTGCTAGTTCAATATTCCTTGTCATTTAATAGCCACAGAATACAGTGCCTGACGTGTTCATCTGGATGCTCAGCAACAACAAAAGAGTCGCGTATGTGAGAGTGCCAGCAAAAAATATACTCTATTCCCCAATGAAAGAGCAAAGAGGCAAGGACTGTGGGAAGATTAAAACCCATTTCCTGAAAGTAAGTCTGGGACTTCCTCTGAACATACGTAACTCTCTGGGAAAACTTGGTATTCACATTTCACCCAGGGTTTGTATTTTACATGTTAGTCTTTGTAATGTACTAAAAATGTATATGTTCTTATATCTTCCATCTTTTATTAATGCTTACTTCTTCTATTTATGCTTGTCCTCTTTTAACCACAACATCACGGCAAGGCTCTCGGTGTCTGAGTGATTCATTCCTTTGCTGCTTGTTATAGCAAGATCTGTGGTTTGTCTGTAGATATATATATAAACAGACAGAAAAAGCACAGCCTCTTTCCTGACAAAGACATCAAAAAGCAGCACATGAAGCCCAGGAGGAGCTTGGTGAGAGATGAGCATGTACTCAGCTCGGATAACAAAGAAACCTAGATATTCAGATGTACTATAGCAGTTTATGTCTGCTACTTGAAATGTGTCTAGGTGTTTGTAGTACATGTCCACAATATTGCATAATATTACTTATTTTGAAGGAAAGTTTTAGTGGATATCATACTCCTACAAAGGCAATATGACCTGCAGTACCCAGCAGTGGAATATTATGCAGTGGAATTGTTACTATGACCAGAAGAAAAAGCCTGAACAATATTAGGCAATAGTAACTTCATATAGCAACTTTTTAGCAGCTTTTCATCTGGATTGGTTGGGAGCACTCCCATAAAGCATAGCTAAAGAGCAGATAGAAATACCTAACCTCTTGAAAATTGTCATGGGTATTTGCTAAGCACAGTACTCTTTGCCTGTATAAGCAAAAAAAATACTGTAATTCATTCTCCAGTCACATCCATAGCAAGAATTACCTTAGGAATAGATAATATAAAACCGTGAATTAAGCAGACCTAGATTAAGTTAGAGGGGAGAAGAAGGAAATATTATTGCTATTTTTTGTCAAGACTARTAATATTTTATATTGGAATGTATTTTCTGACCTGCACCATGAAATAATATTTTTAGTAGTGCACAGGACCAGCTATCAGAGACCAACAAAACTGCATGCAGTGTAAAGTGSGCCAAAGTCTGAGGAAAGTAGGATATCAAATAGCATTGACATGCTTGCAGCTGTTAACTAGTTTGCACAAACCTGTGCATACTAGCCAGTGTGCCATTTATGCAGGCCTTCAACTGAGTCAATTAGCCATTGCTTCCCTAAGAATCACAGACGTTCCTTGTGCTAAATGGGTCCCAGGGCCACCCACTGTGGAGACATGTCATTTATCAGTTTATCAACTCCATGAATGCTCCTTTATTTTAGTAGCCTACTTTTTCTTGACAGGACTCAGCATTCAGTCATCCCCCTATCTTGAGCTTGCTGATGACGGGTGTTTTTTCCTCAGTTACCAGGCAAACGCCCGCCAGGCTGGAATGTGCAAGCAAAAGTAGACACCTACCTGTGGCTTGGACCTGCCAGATATGCCCAGAGCATCATGGAGAACTTGCCTGTAGGWTATCAGACAGAAACACCATCCAACACCAGCCCAGGGCACAGCACGGTGCATCCACCTGCCTGCCTGCTGTATGAAAGTAAGACACTGTTTCTTCTGYATAGTAGCAATGTAGGAAGGGTTGTAAGAAACACATGGCCTAAATACCTCTAATTTCGAGGGCTGCAACACCTTTGCTTAAAGTAACTGTTTCAAGATTATCATTGTTTAGCATCTTCTGATCACAAAAGACCAGTGTCATTGCTGAGTCCTCAGTCCTGCCACTGACAAAGAGAGAAGGGAACTGTTATCTTATATTTTCTGTTCCCCATCCCACAGTTCTGTCTTCTCATCATGAGGAAGCATCCCTCAGGTCTCCTGATGGAGCTACCTTGTTGAATATCTAGTAGGTAAACAAGTGTCGGGAGATAAAAACTGGCAATTAACAATCTTGCAGTAAAGACTTCTCAGGCATTGATTTTAAGTGAACACCGGAGTCTTACTTCTGAATGTATCAGGTGTTTCATTAGAGAAATGGTGCTAGCAACAATTCCCCTTGTCAGACTCCTGGTTGGACGGCGGGTGGTTGAGCTTCCGCTCCTACATACATGCTGTATCATTTCCATGAAGCTGACATTACTGTTTTCATTGTAATGACATAGCCCAGCACCAATTCCAGCTGAGAGCCCACATGTATCAGGCGAGGGGGCTCATTGCAGCTGACAGCACTGGACTTTCCGACCCCTTTGCAAAAGTTACTTTCACGTCACACTGCCAGACCACGAAGGTAAGTTGCAAAGTCCCTTTCAGTAAATGTCAACAGTTTTCTCAATCAAGCTGTGAAAAGGAAAAAATCTTGGTTTTGCAAGGAAACACCTAGCAAGAAAAGTTAGATGCCTGCTATTAAAGAGCAATTCCTGACAGTTCACTGTGAGCAAGGCAAATGTGTAAGCGCAGCCGGCTACTCTAATGGGAGGTGCAGTAACATTGTTCATCTCAGCTCCTTTAGATGTCAGGTTCTCTGGGTCTACTGGGCCTCTGTAGCAAGTGAATTACCTTTCTCTCCATCTCTTTCTTTTGAGTTTGGGCCATTGTCATTGCTTGGTGTGAGGATGATCCTCCATGGTTCTCTTTTATCTATACGTGCAATGATAGAGGAAAGGAAGAAGAAGAGCTTTATATGGCTTCTGTAGCCATAACAGTAGGTCAGTATTGGTCTTGGTGATGGAATTCAGCAGTGCACAAGGATGGTTTTAGGGTGGCAAAGTTGAAATGAGCTGAAAGTGTAGTGAGATGTGAGACCCGCACCCCTTAAATGCTGCAGAAGTGTGGCCATGGGGAATGGTCTCACCTTTCTCTCAGGCATTTCCAGGGGGTGAATGGTCAGCATGTGGGCTTTCAGTGGAGCCTCTAGAGACAGTGGAGGAACTTCCACACAGCTCYTGCAAGAGGAGTTGAAATACGGCCCTGACAAATGAGCAGGAAGAGAGTCCATCTCAGAACAGGACGACTGACTTTCAAAGGTCCTGAGCCCTCTACAACTGTCCTAGATTTCAAATGGAGTTTGGAGCTCTGAAAATTAGGTCATAAGCAGAATATGCTGGGCCAAATATGGTCTCCCCTGGGGAAAAAAGTATATACAAAAACACTCACCCAACCCCTCTCCCCCAAAAAGCCTCCACAGAAGACTGTTTAAATTTAATTAGCAGGTGTCTATTCTTGAATACTCCTAGTGAATGCATGACAGCGTCTGCTGTGCTCTAAGGAGCTCATCATCAGAGGCCCGTGGAGTTGCACAAGTGTGAAAAGGCACCTGTTAGCTCTGCGGCACCTTGAATTTGCTGATCATGTGCAAGATGGAAAGACCTGACTTAGAACATAACCCAGCTGTAATTTCTGGGCTGTCCTCACTGTCCTTGTAAAATGATCTCTAACACCTTTTGTTTGGCAGAAAGTTCTGCAGCGTATATTAGGGGAGGGAGAAGCAAAAAAACCCTTTCTCTGCTGGAAGCTGTGAGTGCCTGATTGTGCTGCTTTTACCTCGAGAGTATGAACTGATGTTTTTTCTTCAATGATGTGATTCTAACTTCTAATAGAAGCTGGTGAATAAAGCTAATGAAGTTAGTGTTTAGATGCACCAGATTCAGGAAAGTAGAATGTGGCCCAGGAAGACAGCATTTTATGGGCACAGAAGTGTAAAGTTTATTCACCGCCTGAATAAAATACTGCAGGCAGTAACTTGCATGTTTTTGGAAGATCGTCAGCCAAGTGACGATAAACTGTAGTCAAAAGCCTTATTTCCATTGAAAAGAATGATAGAAGGTTATGAGTCATTTTGCAGTTGGCATATTTTTTCCTTTTTAAATGTTATCTTTGTTAAATATATTTCCTGCCTAGGCAGTTAAAACATTATCTGTGATGAAATTCCATAAGCATCCTTGTACGTTAAAGTATAACAAACTAAAAACTAGTGATTTATTATGAGTGATTCAATAAAATACCTTGTTTTTATAAAAGTGTATGTGTTATTATATTGAAGAAAAAAGCAAATCAGAAAAAATGTACTCTCAAGAATTGAAAACTGGATTCAGTTTTGAGTAAGGCCTTTCTTTAACAGCTTTGGGCCTGACCCTGCTTTTCTAAACCAACAGCTTTCCTCTTAATTTAATTCAGAGTCTTGTCTACACAAAGAGTGGAGCCCATGAGGCAAACAGGGAATGGGAGAACAAAAAGCCTTCAGGAGGAACAGGAGATACAGGTGTCAAGGCAAATTAATCATATTCTTTTGGGTGGGAATAGCTGCTGAAAAATGCAGTGGCTCAGACAACTGAGTTGTTCAGGCCATGGGAAAGGACGTCACCAGCATGTCAGCATGTCCTGCTGAACCACTCCCAGTCAATCAATTTATAGCATACTAAACATTTCCTGTTTTTCATTAGATCATTCCTCAGACGTTATCCCCCACCTGGAACCAGATGCTGCTCTTCAACAAAGTCGTGCTTTATGGTGACGGAGAGGAAATTGCTCAGTTCCCCCCAGAGATTGTCATAGAGCTGTACGATGATGACGCAGTGGTAAACTTGAAATCCTTCTTAATAAAAATCATGAGCTGTTACGTCTTATCAACAGCTTAAAGACAAAGCTGTGTCACTGAATAAGCATTAAAAAAAAATTATCAAGCAATCTGGATGACCTTCCTGAATAGAGATCAATGTTACAACAGTTTGCAGCTGAATATAGCCCCAAGTCTCACTTAATATCCTTGCAAAGCTGTGGCCTTGTTTTTCCCAAGTGAATCTTCCATCCAAAGACAGGCTTGAAGAAATTAGAAGCATCTTCCCCGGTCTGTATATACAGCTGTAAATATTGTATCTATGTCTGGAGAGACCTTGATTTATCTCTGGCCATGCAAGCTCTGACACAATCTCACTAGTTTAGTGTAGCACTCCAAAACAYTGGATGCCTGTAAAGGTAAAAAGGACTGCTGCTTCATTTTCGTAGCTGCAATTGCATTTTATATTGCTGTTTACCTCAGGAGAAGGTTTTTGTCACAAATACTAAACTCTGCATCATCTTGGCTCCTGAGAGAGCTGTTAAATTCAAAGATACTTGACACATGTATTCTCCTTTATCTAGGGTAAAGCAGAATATATTGGGTCTACAGTGGCTGTCCCTGTGGTGAGACTGGCTGATCAAAAGTATGAACCACCTAAACTTTCTTACCACCCAGTGTATTGTGGAAATCTTTCTGGAGGAGACCTGCTTGCTGCTTTTGAGCTTCTGGAGGTAAATTAGATTTTCTGGACTGTTAGTTCTCTCCTTGAGGACTCTTACCTTATGGACTCCTAAAGCTAGCCATGGTATTGAGCACACCACCCTCCCAAACTGGTGGGAATTGCAACCGGAGCAGCCTCATTTTGCCACTGCACTCTCTGAGTGTCACTCCTCCCATCACGCCAGGGCAGCAAGGACCACTGCCCACCCACACAGCCCTGCCAGCCCTTCACATGCTCTGTCCTGCATTTTCTCCCCACTCGCCCTGTTGTCCTTCCAGTGACTACACCCTACGTAGGACTCTGGCCTGTGGGACAACTGTGAAAATACCACTGCTACTGCAATGACCTGCTCTGCACCGTCATGTATAGCACCAGCTTCAGCAACCTCAAACTCTCTTACTACCACTTTCTCTCTTCRTAAAAGGGAGCAGTGGATAATAAGAATTGGATTAGGGAAACTGGATTTTCAATCACACCTAACATATTTAGAGAAATGTCACATTGTTTTCCAACTGCGAGGCAAATTCTACGTACCCCTGGGGCTAGATGCACACATGGAATTTGCAGGGCTGCCACTTAGAGGAAACGTCTTTCTACTGGAAACCTGCAAAAGTTTATTTTGAAATCTGAAATGAGAAAAACGGGGGCTCTGTGACACCATTTACATGATATTCCTGAGGTAAAATGGRCTTTTAAGCACCGTGGGTTAATTATGTACTTGATGAAAGTTGGAAATATGACACCATGTGGAGCCTATCCTCATAGAGGCGTATACCTGGGGATAGTTTATTACCTTAGCCATTATTTCCCCTCCTTTTTTACTGAAATCCACCTTTCCAGTGAACAAAGAAAGCATTCTGTTTTGTGTTGCTCTCTTACGAGACGAGGAAAGCAGAGCAACTTCTGTGATATATCCAAATACACCCCTAAGACTGCACTAGAGAGTTGAAAACAACTGTAAGTGAAGACCTTGCAGTCTTCATTTTCATGCTCTGTAATATTCTTCTCAGTGACAGCACTCTAGAGCACCTCTCGCAGCAGATAATAGCAACATAGATTTAAAGGAATCTTCAGGAAAAGGCACATTAAAACATCTGCAAGGTTTCCAAGCACTCAGAGCTGTTGTGCCAGTCGCTCCTTCCAGCATCAGGGGATTCCGGATGATGTTCTGTGTCAGGAGGGAAATGAAAATCTCTAATCACTRATTCATTCTCCTGTTCTTTTAACCCCTTAACTGCTTCGGCTATAATCCTTAATGCACTTGATTGATAGTTCTGATCTCCAGATACCATTTGGTCCAGTTGACAAAGCAGTATGTAAGAACTGCACCATCCTTTGTCAAAATAATGCTGGTATGCTGGGTCAGTGCTAGAAGCTAAACTGATGGATATAACAAAGCAGCCTGYCATTTATAAAAATAAGAGACTAAGACAAGACCAACTAATGGATACTAGGAGCCTTGATTTTTGCTCAGAGGGGCTCAAGATTTGCTGAAAATCCAGGGAATCTAGATTTGATATCAGTCTTACATGACCATTTGTCATGGTCTGGACAGGGTTTACAGTCCTGGAGTTCAGGGGACAGTTCCAGTAGTTAAAAAAAAAAAAACTTTATGTGGCTGTTTTGTCCTCAGACAGGAGATTTCTCCAGCCTTCCTCTCTTAAGCTGAGCCTTTGTTATATGTTCCCAAGCTGTAAGAAAAGAGACAAATAGCCATTTGTTTTTCAATTTTAAAAAAGATACGATAAATACACCAGTTTAGGAATTACATGTGCATAAGTCACTTTATCATGTAGATGAACATAGTTTTCTTGATCACCTGTCATCATTATCTAAGTCAGATAGTGCAATGAAATTGAGAACCCTGAGAGCAGAATTGGGRCACAACATCTGCCGTGAGATCTGTTTCAGATGGTCTTTGCCTCTTATCCATTTATTCTTTTTTTTCAAAGGGTAAGTTAATCTATTATGGGATAAATTTTAGAGTATTTAATGTCCGTTAATGCAGAATTAAAAAAGGGTTAATATAATTAAAGCCAGACAAATGGATTTCTAGACAGACAGGTAGAGTTCCCAAAGCTGTGTGTTTCTGTTTGTTTTTAGAACAGCATCACAGAAGTGGGTGATAGAAACAGACGCATTGATACAACAAAACTAGATCTATCCTAAACATTYTCCTTAGAAGCACATTTCTTTTTGATTAGAAATATGCATTAGATGCAAGGAAAAACTTGAAATGGATTGAAATGCTTCATTACCAGAACTCAAAGGGAAGAGCTAACAGTGAGCAGGGCCATCTACATGACCTCTACTAGCAACTGGATAATGAGCTAGTGCTAAGATGCTAGTGGAGATACTTTTATTGAAGATGTTAGTGATATTCAACCTGAGATCTGTAGATGCCTGAACTTCTAAAGGGATTTCAGAAAGGTAATTAAGAAAGATAAGCTCATCTACACTATACAGCAATTTCTGTATGTGAAATTTCTAAAAAGGTTTATTTTTAATTTATAATTTTTTATGGTTCCACAAATTAAAAAAAAAGGGGGCAATGCCTTTGGGCTCAATGTCAGAATTTCTGAGTGAAATTTAATGGTTAAAGACTAGTCACTTAAAGATGGTCTCCAGACCATCTTCGGGGAAATGGTAGGTACTCTACCACCACCCTGCCATGCCTACCAAACTTCAGGTTCAGAAAGACCCCATTTGGTTATATCTTCCTGGCTCCTCACCTGCAGTTTTGGGATACTGCCATGGTATGTCCCAGGTGCTAGACATAGTCCATAGCACATGCTAGACCCTCCTCAAGGCCCTGCTGCTCCATGGGGACACATAAGGAAATGTGCTGGGAGTCACTGACCTGGTCAGAGCAAGGTTTTTCTCTGGCCTTCAATTCTGTGAAATCTATTAAATGAATTGGTTTGAATTCTTACGGATAAAAGGCAATAAACATATGCATGTGAATTATGGCTGTTGATTATGTTATTACTAGCACATGCTGCAGGTACTATGCTAGGAAATGTGTTTTCCACACATCTCCCTCACCCACAAGGTACTAAGGAACATATCCTTTCTTCTTTATACTAATTAAAATCCCACACARCAATACATAGCTGTATAAAACAGACAGATGGCCCAGTTAAAAGAAGCAGAAGACTTCAAYTTTACAGGTCCCTTTAGAGTTGTATCTCAGATGCTTTACCTTTCAACAGTGACAATTTAGCTTAATAACTATGAAGCACTCCAAAAGTTGTGTTTCTTTTTCCCAGAACCCAGATGTTTTCAAAGGTTTTTGGTCCATATCACAGCATGGCTCATCTGTTCTCCTTTAAATTCATCCAAAGATATTTTGCATCTGTCTCCTTTACTATTTTTTTCTGTATGTATTCAGTAATCTTTAGGTACTGTACTTCACAAGGAAGCCAAAAAGAGTTACGCCTGTAGGTTGTCGGTTCACCTGTTAAACCAATGTTCCTATTTTTATGTGCTATCACAGCCTGAGTCTCTGGTAGGAGTGAKCATCATGTCATGGGTTTAGCTGTTCTTTATAGGAATCTGCTAGACCAGGCTAGGCTTCAGATCTGCCTTACATGGGCTTAGAAGATGACAGAATCGCAGGATGGTTGAGACTGGAAGGGACCTCTGGAGATCATCTAGTCCAACCCCCCTGCTCAAGCAAGGTCRCCTAGAGCATGTTGCACAGGACCCTGTCCAGATGACTTTTGRGCATCTCCAAGGATGGAGACTCGACAGCCTCTCTGGGCAACCTGTKCCAGTGCTCTGTCACCCTTGCAGTAAAAAAAGTTTTTCCTTAAGTTTAGACAGAACTTCCTRTGTTTCAGTTTSTGCCYGTTGCCTCGCGTCCTGTCGCTGGGCACCACTGAAAAGAGTCTGGCYCCATCCTCTTGACACCCTCCCTTCAGATACTTGTRCACATTGATAAGATCTCCTCTCAGCCTTCTCTTCTCCARGCTAAACAGGCCCAGCTCTCTCAGCCTTTCCTCATAAGAGAGATGCTCCAGTCCCCTAATCATCTTTGTAGCCCTTCRCTGGACTTGCTCCAGTAGTGCCACATCCCTCTTGTACTGGGGAGCCCAGAACTGGACGCAGTACTCCAGATGTGGCCTCACCAGGGCTGAGTAGAGGGGGAGRATCACYTCCCTCGACCTGCTGGCAACACTCTTCCTGATGCACCCCAGSATACCATTGGCCTTCTTGGCCACAAGGGCACATTGCTGCCTCATGCTTAACTTGGTGTCCACCAGCACTCCCAGGTCCTTCTCCGCAGAGCTGCTTTCCAGCAGGTCAGCCCCCAGCCTGTACTGGGACATGGGGTTATTCCTCCCTAGCTGCAGGACTTTGCACTTCCCTTTATTGAACTTCATGAGGTTCCTCTCTGCCCCTTTCTGCAGCCTTTCAAAGTCCCTCTGAGTGGCAGCACAGTCCTCTGGTGTATCAKCCACTTCTCCCTGTTTTGTATCATCATCAGCAAAGGTGCACTGAGKGCTGAGGGTGCACTCTGTCCCTTTATCCAGGTCACTGATGAATAATTGAACAAGATGGGACCCRGCATTGACCCCTGGGGGACACCGCTAGTTACTGGCCTCCAGCTAGACTTTGCACCACCGAGCACAACCCTCCAAGCTCTGCCTTTCAGCCGGTTCTCAATCCACTTCACTGTCTACTCATTTAGCCTGTACTTCATCAGCTTGCCTATGAGGATGTTATGGGAGACAGTGTCAAAAGCCTTGCTGAAGTCTAGGTYGACAACATCCACTGCTCTCCCCTCATCTACCCAGCCAGTCATTCCATCATAGAAGGCTATCAATCAGATTGGTTAAGCGTGATTTCCCCTTGGTGAAGCCATGCTGACTGCTCCTGATCACCTTCTTGTACCTCATGCACTTAGAAATGGTATCCAGGATTAATTGCTCCATCAGCAGGAGTCAGCAATATGCTGCTGAAAATTAGCAAGGGATTGGGAAATGAAGCCAGGGAACTTTCCCACAGAAGGCGACTCATGCGGGGAGAAGGGCTTGGAGCATGGMAAGAGGCACAGAGCAGTGTGAGATCATCAAGCCCCAGAGCCGTGGTGGCATATGTGCCCCTCAATTCACCTAACACAGGGCCACGGTGTACAGCTGAATACACTCCTGAATGTGGAACAGATTTATGCGCAATCACAATGAAGAACGTGAGCACTGCCCGCAGCAAGATTATTGCAGTTACAAAGAGAGGACACAGTCTTAATATTGGAAATGGGACTGGCATGTTCTCAAATGCTGTGACAGTGTGTTTTCCAGCTTGGCAGGTCTCCTGATCTGTGCTAGGTGCAAATGGTAGGTGTGACCAAATAGCTAAAATAATGTCTCCAAAATAACGCAGGATTGCTATTCCAAAGTATAATATGGCTGAAAAGTATTGGCATTCTGTCCATCTGGTAAATGTGTGGTTCTGCTCATCTGTACTAAACTTATTAGCCTTTTTGTAGCTAGAATCAGACCTAGAATTTTCCTACAAAAGTCTTCTCAGCAGCTTTTACTCAGGATTTTTATTAAATAGAATTACCATGCTTCATCAGTACCTGCATGTCTTTAGCACAGACTATGTCCTGCTAGGACAAAAGAGTCTTTTTTTGGAAAGGTGCTTTAACTGAGTCTGTTGAACACACTTCCTGCCAAGTGTTTTAGCATCGCAGCAGGACAGATAGCAATCCAAGTCACATTACTCTCACAGCATAACCTGTCTGCTCTGCAATGTGTCTTGAAAAGCTGCATTAAATTGATGTTTAAAGTACCATTCACAGATATTTCTGATATTGTTTTATTCTTCCACAAAGCAGGCTGAGCCTTTTCTGTTGAATTTTTCAGATTCCTGAGTCAGATCCAGACAGTCTTCCCCCAGTGGATCCACCTGATGTTACCCAGATCTACCCAGTTCCAGCAGACATCCGACCTGTTTTAAGCAAATATAGAGTGGAGGTGAGTTAGAATATTTCTGACTGTTTTGGAATCTCAGATCCTTACATTCTCCTACTGAACTGTAAAGCTTTAATTATRTAGTGATGATGATCTTTAAATTGTAATCAGTAGGAATCGCATAATACAAAAATAGCATATGACTTGCAAAATACATGGGGTAAGGTCAGATCCGATTGATTCTCCAGTGCTGGACATGCAAGGCAGTGCTTCTTCCTGCAAGTGGTCAAGGCTAGACGACAGTCACGGCCAGCGGGGGGGCAACGGCTGACGCGGCAGCGTGTGCCTGCTGGTCCTACCTCTCCTCTCCTGCGCTCTGCGTGGCCGCGGGAAATGCTTGTGGGAAACTGAGACCTTCCCCTGGCAGCTGACTTCGCTGGCAGTGAAGCGCAGCATCAACCACCTTTTCTGGGACCCAGTTTTCAGCCAAGTGATGTCTCCTGCCTGTCTATGAATGTTTGCACCTTCTGTCTGCTCCTCTCAGTCAGCTACTATTTGAGCCCACTGTCCCATTATGTTAAAAAGCAGGGAAAAGTGGCAGCTTTTCATCTGTTGGGACAATGCCTGGATCCTGCCCAACCTCACCACTCCCTGTCGCTCATCCTGCAGCCTTCGCATGAGCAGCATATTTGCCCACTTTGCTGTGCCAAGTCAGACTGCTTGTGCAACCTGATGGCACTTCCCAAGAAATACCTGTGCAGGAGCTCAGAAGCTACTCCTGCTTTGCCTTCAAAGATCAAACAATTGAGCGGTGAAAAGGAAAGTTAGCTCTGCYGTATCCTTTAGTTAACTACTGTTCTCTGTGCATAGGAAAGAGGGTTTTTTAGCAGTATCTCTTTTACACCCAAGCATGTGAGGTAAATGAGGCCATGAGCTACTGCACTGATGCTAAAGGGACAACTTAAATCCTGAAACTTAGGTGTTTCTAAGTATTGTGCTGAGGGCTTCCCACTGCCCCTGCAATAGGATTGCTTTGCGCTGCTTAAATACTGTCTATTTGACACTGCTGTGAAATTCATCCCACCTATTTCTGCGGTACCCATCCTAGAAGCATCCTCATTGTAGGCTTCTCGTTTGGTCAGCTGAGCAGAGCAGCCACCCTCACAGGRTGGTTCAGATTTTAATAGGTTAAACCAGGCTTTGAAAGTGCTTCTCTGTGTCACTTGACTGTGGAGGGAGCCCGGGGCAACTCCACTCCTCAGTGTGATACCTCAGGCACCTTAAAATCAGGTAAATTGCATCCAGATCCGGATAGTTTAATTGCCATGAGAATAGGTTTATAATTAGTGCATGTTTATATAGTGAAACACGGGTTCTGGAGGGTTTACAGCAAGGAAATGATACAACAGTATAAAGATAACACACCTATTTTTGTCAAGATACTATGAACAATATTCCACACCAAAGGAAATTGCCATGGAGCCCCTGTAACTATGGCAGTGTGCCCCTCTTTCAGCCGGGAACCCCTGGCAATAGAGCAGGAGCTCACAGACCCCCATGCTCCTCCAGGGCCCTCTGCCACCAAGGGGACTTTGGGGGTCCTGTGTGACTTGCTGCATCCCACTCACACCAGTCCCCCGTCCTCCTAGCATGCAAGTCACCCCTCACGCTCACTTTCAGTTCCAATCTTCTTTTCAGACTTATGAGACTCATAGCTTCACTCACTAACCTTTAATTTTACCTCTTTCCAGAAAACTCCAACCACAGTTTGTCCATCCCTTACAGCCCCAGTCCTCTCCTTCAAGACCCTCCAGCATATCCCATACAGAGCCCCGTTTTTCTTGCACGTCCCTAGTTTACAGAACCAGTCTCCTCCAAACCAGGAGAATGGTCCTTTGAAAGAAAACTGCTTGGAGACCTCCCCCATCTGTTGCAGACCTGAGGGCTAACTGAGCACTGTTAGCCATCTCTGCTTGTGTGCAATTTGTTTACCCCTTCAACAGCTCTGCCACTTTTAACAAAATGAGGCTCTGCTGTTCAGATTGATAATTCCTTTGCGCTGCTGAAAAGAAGACTTTTGCAAATGTGATTATTATTGCTTGCTGATGACAATAACCCCCCTGCCAACAGGCTGACATTGTTAACTGCTTTAACTTCCACCATAATCCTGATGGTTATTGGATACCAGATTCAGCTTTCTTTTCCTGGCAGTCCTGCATTCCCAAAGGGATCTGAGGTGACAGGTTCACAGCAGAGACTTCCCGCATACTTGGGGGCCTCTGTGTGCTTCTGATAATTTCTCTCTGCCTGCAACAGGTTCTGTTCTGGGGTGTCCGAGAACTGAAGAAAGTCCAGCTCCTCTCTGTAGATCGTCCCCAGGTTCTCATCGAATGTGCAGGGAAAGGGGTGAAATCCTCTGTCATCCAGAGCTACAAGAAAAATCCTAATTTCAATGTCCTTGCAGACTGGTTTGAAGTGGTGCGTACAACATGCTGCTCCTTGCTTGTCCATTCTCTGGGTAGACAAGGTGCTAATTACTGATTTCCATCCTTTCCTGTCAAGTCATTTCTTCTGTGTCTTGACTAAATATTAAGGAACATCAGTTCTTATGTAAAAAACTAATGATTCAAATATGCTTTAAAAGACCTCTGCTACAAATGTATGATAAAAGGAGATGATGTTCCTAATCATGTCTCAGGAAGGCAAGGAAATATGTTGCAATCAAGCTTTTACTGATAGGTTGGAACTTGTTGCCAGATAACAGGGATATTTTTAGTACTTCTCTTCTCCTCCTCCTCTCCTATTTTGCAAGGTAGAGCTCAATTTCCTATATTTTCTTTCAGTCCTCTTAATTTTCCCTTGTGTACTACTGGGCTTTTAAGTGAATGGATCATATCTGGCTTATGAGCTGTGGACCTTTTCACGCTGTAAGCCTTGCTGTTATGGACTAGGAGGTTTATTATTTTTCTGTTGTTTGGGTTATAAGAGCTGGTAGTTTCACTGGACAAAGATCAATATGAGAAAAAAATGTCATCTGATTTGCTCTAGCTGGCATCATCCCCAGAGGTAAAAGTATATCTATAAGGCACAAGGATATCAAAACCCCAACAGTAGTGCCTGGATACCAGAGCAGAGGCATTAATACAACCTCCAACCCACGTTCATTCCCTCTGAATGTTCCTGATTCTCCCAGAGGGCTGATATGATGTGTTTGTCTACGACAGCACAGGACTGGACTCAGTAACACAGCCTAGGTTGCACGCATTTTTCATTTTGAGTATAGTAATAGCTGGGGAGGAGAAGGGAGGGAGGAGCACCAGTCTCATTGCTGTGCAYGACACATATCCTACAGCATGATCTCTATTCTCTCAATTTTCATGTTGCTGTCTGTCCTCCTCCGCTAGGAACTGCCTGAAAACGAGCTCTTGCATCCGCCACTGAGTATCTGCGTAGTYGACTGGAGAGCGTTTGGGAGGAGTACCCTTGTTGGAACGCACACCATAAACTGCYTTAAGCAATTCCTGTGTAAGGCCCAGCTGGGTCCTCAGAACACATCAAATAGACTAGACACTGTAGAAACCGACAAAGGTAAATGTCCAGTCCTGACCCCGAATGAAAGGACAAAGCACTGCTTCATGAAAACAGTGAGGGGCCTGCTCAGAGGCTTAAYGCTAGGCATGTGCTTAGAAGACATGCTGTTTTGGGATTGAGTGTAGGGTCAAATGTTACCTAACTTGCAAAGTTTCAGTTTCAGCTTCACCTGAGTCCTCCCAGGCTGCTGAGTTATCACTAGCAGAAGCATCTTCAGTGGATCATATCTATGTTGAGGTGGAGCATGGTGAATCTACAGTAGTAGAGCCAAAAGCAGATCCTGCACCACTTCCTGCTCCTCAACCAGAACACTCTGGCTCTCAGTCAAGGAAAGTCAGAAAACAGAAGGTGAGCATAGCTGAAGCTGCCAGCTACCTTGTAATTAGAAATGTTATTATTTCCAGTCTTGTAGACTCGAGTCCTTCTCTATAAAATGGTAATCTCTCATCTTAAACTCAGGATTAGCTATGACATCCTCAGATGCTGTAGCAATAACAGAGCTGTTTTCCAGATGAAAACTTGCTGGAGATTCTGGGTATGGCTGGGAACACCCACAGTATCTTGCTGGCCCTTGAAAGAACTAGTTAGCAAAGCTGCTTTAACCCTACATAATATCATTCTAATTCCATTAATAGATATTGTCTCTCTTTCCTTTTGTGCCAGATGTTCATTCTGTAGACAAGCACTACCGGAGTGGTGGGATTTTTGCTTTTCCTGGCCTTAAACAATCCACTTAATTGAAAGACTGTCTCTGTGAATGGCTGCTTCTATGTCTGTGGTGTTTAGGTAGCGTGAGCACCCCRCTGTGTTAGATGCTGTACAAACATGAAGCAGAAAGAGTCTGCGTCCCAAAGAGCTTACAGTCAAAGCATAAAACTGGTGTCAGTCGGTGGGTACAAGCAGACAGGAAAGCACAGGGAAACAAAGCAATTCTGGTCAGCGTGACAGCTACAGCACAGTATGTGTTCTAGATTGTACACTTTTTTGTGTTCAGATGCATGTGCTATAGCTCTTTGTGTCTCTGTAGTTTCTCCTATCACAATCACTTTTTCACTGACAACAATAAAAGCAGAGGAAACTGCTCTGAATTTCATTTCAGTAGATGTTTCTGCAGCAGCATAAAGCATCCACTTCTTCCTTTAGCCCCTGGTTTATTGATGTTCCAATGTTTCCAGCATGCTTAATAATTAGAAGGTCAAGGAAGCTGCATGGATGCTACCTAGTCTGGATCTTTCATCTGTTACAGAACAACTTTTATGTGCAAGGGCAAAATATAGCAAGAAAAGATTCCTAGATGTAACACAGTAATTTAACCATCTGTGTCATATTAATTATCGTTGCCACCTTTCTGTCTACGTTCCTACCTCCACAGCCAAACTGGCAACTCTTGGTGAGGGTATAAGATGAAACACTCTATTTAACAAGGGCAAATCTTCTTAAACAAGAATGAAGCTAGTATGATTTGCTGCATTAGCAGGTGACTTTCAGGATCAGACTTTTTAGTTTTTTTATAACGAGAAAATGGTTGAATTGTAGCAGCTACTGGGAATCTTTCTTCTTCCAAAAGGCAATACAGTAATAATGGGAGTTCTTAAAATACTTGCAAACTTAAAGATCTCAAGGTGGGAGAAACCAATTTATATCAGGATGCTTAAAGTATCGTTACTGTTATCCTTAAAACATCATTACCATTTCTCTGGGTAGATTTGATTTTTGTGTGGATTGCTCCTGTAACATACAGAGAAACTTATACATATTAATTAGCTCTTGGGGGTCAAAATATTCACTATATACATCTGTTCAAGCTTGATGTCATGGTTCAGGTGATTTTTAACCAGTCCTACAGTTCAACAGTGTTTTCCTTCTGCTTTGCTAGGACTTGAAAAAATCCATCCAACGGTCAACAAAGAGGAAAAAAAGAACAATTGCAGATGAATCAGCTGAAAATGTTATTGACTGGTGGTCAAAATACTATGCTTCTGTGCTCAAAATGCAAAAAGTAAGTCACCCAGCAGCTCAAAACTCACATGGATGAGCAATGTTATAAAACTAGATTTACAGCTAAACGATTCTTTTTTTGCTATTACATTCATACTAAGGAGTTTGTCCATCATCTTTTTCTTTTGAAAGGCAAAAGGACTTTTTTCCAGTGAGGGAAAACCTGAAAACAGTGAGTGAATTATTTGGATTTTGTATTACTAATACTTTGCTTCCATACTATGTTACTGTTCAGAATAAATGTCTGATAACAGAATTATGCCAGTAAGACTTTCCTCTATAGCTGATTACATGGTGGGTACATTAAAACTTCACAGGCAATATTGGGTTAACATTCAAATCTCATGCACAAAGATTTGCAGGTTCCACGTCCTGAATGATGGAAAGTGGAGATTATTGTAACTGTAGGTTGCATTTGTAACAGGTTCAGAAAAAGAAACTTCTCTCCATTTTGAATCCAATTTAGGATCAATGACAGGGGAACAGATTCTACTAGGAGAGTCCAAAATCTTGTGTGTCACTCCCACAGCTGCTAAGCTTTGCGTCTATCTTAGGGTCAAGTGGAAAACCTTTTGGACAAGAACCTAAAAGAATTTGCCTCTGTGTCTGTGTGTTTGTGTGTGTGTGTATGTATATATACAACCAGAAGGAAATACTTCATGGCTTAACAGGTCCCCTCACAGAGAAACAGAGCTCTAGCARATTGTGTTGACTAATGCAACCGCTTGAGCAGACTGAGAAAGGAAACAAATGTTCATTCTTTGCACAGAGTAGCCATTCAGACTTAAACTATAGCATCTTCCTATGCCAGGACTGACTGTATTTCACCAGAGACTGAGGTGATTTCTATTTTAAAGAAGGTGTGGTGATTGCTCTGAGTGGAAGGCACAATCTAAATGTCAGATTTTATCATTCTGGAAATGGCAGCTGACAGTGTTTCAATGATCATCAGTGCTGCTGAGAGACGAAGCAAAGATCAGTGTCTGAGCAGAGCTCACTTATCTACATGGGAGAAATATTTAGATAGAAAACATTATACAAAGGTGTGATGTTCCACTACAATTAGATTTTTGCCTGATATTGTGATATCCACCCACATGCTATTCAGGCAGTCGTGGTGGTTTTTCTTTTTGACTGATGACTTAAGACCTTGTAAAATCTCTTCTGATAGTTTTTTCTATGTAGTTTAACCTATGATCATAAGCATTATACATATATGAAAGCACTGAGAAACATATATATAGTTCTAAATATTTGATGCTATTGATATCAAAGATATATGAACTACTCAAAAAACAAAAGTGAAGTGAACTCAAAATCCAGACCTCAGCCCAAGAACTGAACCATCATGGAACCATCTTTGAGGGCTCATCCTGTTTTTGTTGGGAAGCCCCCTCTCAGTGTTTGGAGTCTGGCTTGAGGCTGATCAGATGATACTTCCTCCCATTTCTCACACTACTGGACTTTCCCAAGGTGAGATAAGCTCTGTTTTGTGATGCCTTTGAGAAGAGAAAGGTTTCGGTGACTTGGAAGTCTGAAATCAGTCAGCCTGAAAGTGACTTCTGCTTTTAAATAAACCTTAAATTCTGCATGAAAGGTACTAAGATTTATTAGTTCATATCTGGGAGGACAGAGAGAGGCAGGAACGGAGCATTATGGGAGGTGGCCAGCAGGGAAGAAATGAGATGGGACAACATCRGACTTGATACACCAGGCTTACCGTGAAGACTGAGTCAGCCACAGATGGGTAAAAGTGCCACCTTTCTGTCTAGGAGGAGTCGTGGGAAAAGAGAGGACCTGCTGTTTGGCAGCTCAAGAGTGAATGGAGGAGGAGAGAGAGGGAATCCTCAAGATGTGTTTTCCATCTGAAAATAGAAAATCTTTCCATTTTCTTTCACCTTTTCAATTCTTATCTGAAACATCTGGTGGGCATCCATCACTAAAAACCTAAATGGTGTCATGAAATCTCTGCAGATAAGCAGACTTCTGACCACATTGCCTTGAATGTAGAAGAGGATCCAGACAAAAAGAAGAAGGATAAGATATTCAAAAAGAAACTGAAGGAAGAGGCTCCCAGCTTAGCAACACTGAAGGTAAGAGAGAAGGTAACAGATAAGGATGCTAGTCACTGTCTTCCCAAAGCTTGTCCTCCGGGACCAAGTTAAATAACACTCCCCCTTACATTTATTTCAGACACTTTAAACTGAATAAAACACACAATAATGGTGGTGCACATCAGCACATGGAGCCCAGAGGAGAGCCAAGGCCATGTAGGCCCACTTGGCCTTCAGTTTACCAATATAGAGGTAGCTGGTGAGACTCAGGCAAAATTCAGTTTTGGTGTTCTCCTTCTGTAAAACACTGAATTGTTACCTGAATTAATTCACTGTGAATATCAGGCTTCTCTTCTCTTCTCTTCTCTTCTCTTCTCTTCTCTTCTCTTCTCTTCTCTTCTCTTCTCTTCTCTTCTCTTCTCTCTTCTCTCTTCTCTCTTCTCTCTTCTCTGTTGTGGTGATGTTTGGAATATAAATAATCAAATGTGTCTCTGCAACATGAGAGCACTTCACCTAGCCAATTCACTTAATTGTTTTGATAGTTTGGCTTAAAAATATCTTTTCTGGAATGATGCCAGCACTGAAATGTAGTTTCTGGGGCATGTCACATTGGAAAGGTTGAAGTGAATTAAGAAAGGCTTAAAAAGAATATGGAAAACATTACTGCTGGTGCATCCTCCCTGATGGTGAGGCAATATTCAGCTTGTGTTAGATAAACTTGAGCAACAACAGAAGGAAGTCAAAGAAAACGTTATGGGTCATGCAGAACAACTAGAGAGGTGTGGAGGTTTGAAAAGATGAGGACTGCCTGGATTAGACAGCAGCCAAATAAAGGAGAGTTTGAAACAGCTGTTAATGCTGTTTCCATTTTTCAACAGATGGCATTAAACTAGACCCCTCACCTTCACACTCAGTAACACTTCCTAAATTACAAGTAGCGGGCGAAGGATAAAGTTGTCCTTTTAAAGGCTGTCTTTTTACCTGTGCTAAAGCTCTGTCCCCACAACACTTTATCATTGTCTCTTTTGCTGTCTTGTTGTGATACATTAACATAACAGTCAAAAAGGGTAAAAGTACATCACAGGCATGTTGCAGAGCCTTCTCACGAAGGAAAGAGTGGCCATCCGCATTGCTTTTTCCCCAAACCAGTGCTTATAAATATCCATTCTGATCCTTCTAGAGCCACTTTTATCTGCTACATTAATGCACTGTTCCAGTAGTTGGGCAGGACATTGGTTAAGAACAAAACTCTTCCTGTTCTGTGTGGGGAATGGACTACTTTTCCTCAAGGAGCTTTGTGTAAAACCTTGGTTTTGTTAAAACCTGTATTTTGTGTCAAAACTGGATTTCAAGTCATTCTGTAATAAAACAGTTGCTATAAATATATTCACCATGCCACCAAAATAAACATTCTCTTATTTTCAAAGATTTATGAAGGAGACCTGGAGAGTGAATTTAATAACTTTGAAGACTGGGTGAAAACTTTCCAGCTCTTAAGAGGAAAATCGAATGATGAAATTCATGCTGAATCTGAGGACAGAATAATAGGAAAATTTAAGGTGAGCTCAAATGCTGATTAGATGGGTGATAATTTAGAGACTGTATATTTTCATGCGTATTTCAGGTATACTGAAGGTGAAAGACAAAGACATTGACAGTCTGTTATAAATAGCTACCTCTTTTATTGGATCTAGAATCATATTTTTCCTTACCCATTGTCTCATAGATGAAAGCAACAACCAAATCCAGGTGTTCACTGTTGTTTTGAAGTAAGGAATTACAAAAAAGTTTTAAATCACAGAGGTGGAAAAGAGACATATTACGTAGTCCAGTTTCCGCTAATGCAACTTTATTTCTACATTGTCAGTTATAGTTCTTTGTATGTAATTTTGAATAATTTAAATAAAGGCTCTTACAGCTGCTCCATTTGGAGACAATTGCACAGCCTAATCCAGGACACCATTAAACAATCTGCAAATGTAGTTCAAAGCATAAATAATGTTAGCAGGACTTCAAGCACTTCATAATGCAGAGGAATGGGTAACTTAAACTCATTAATACCTCAGCTAGTTTGCAATGCAAATTTTTCTTCAAATGACTTGCCAGTTGCTTTCAGGCAGTATGATCTACTCAGCAGCATGAGTCAATATTGATTTATATGGTTTGTATAGTGACTGCAAAAATATAGGGCAAGCTGGGCTCCAGTCAGACTGAATCTAACTCAGTGGAATTATCAATTTACAGATACGCAATTAAGAGCAAAATGTTTTCTTTAGAATATCAGTACTTAGAAAAATAGACCTAGAACACCTGCAGCTGTTGTATTTATTTAATAAAATGGAGAGCTAGGAGCTTGCAAGTACTTCTTGCAGTGATCTAGATGCAACAGTAATTAGTAGTAAGTTATAGAAGAGAAATATTTGAAAAGATCAGGCCTAGCACATTGAACCTATGTTCCCTTCAATTTTTTTTTTGCGTTGTGCTTGATATATTTTCAATGGAAATATAAAACAAAATGTGTTCCCAGGGCTGCCTGTGCATATACCCAAGCCCTGAGGACTGCAGCATGCTGGAGGGAGGGCAGCCCCGTGTTCTGCAAGGGATACCGCCAAACCACTCCGTCAAAGTCCTCATCAGGGTGTACATTGTGGCAGTAAGTAGACAGAAGCTCTTTTAACCTTGAAGTAACCTGCAGGTTGCTTTTCAACTCAGTTTACCTCCAGTGTCTTTGCAGTGGAGCTTCTAAAAAACCTCATACATGTGGCAGAATTTTTTTGTTTTATTTCAGACAATACTTCATATTCTAGGAATGGATGATTAGAATAGAAAATATTATGCATTCCTCACGATAAATCACAAGGATGCTGGCTCAGACTGGAGAAATGCTTTGCTTCTTCAGACATAAGGAGCTGGAATTAATGTAGTACAGATAACATGTTCCAGTCATATTATGTAAATACAGCCAGTTTTAATCAGGAGAGTGGTTTTGAATTTGCACACATATAAATACAACATTCTCTGTAAGGGGGAAGTGGGAGAATATATTGTGAGGGCTGTGAATTGGGAGAAACCAAAATGGTAGGTGTTGTGGATAAGGTACTGGGAGGGGAAAGAGGTGGAAATATAGGGGACCAAATATTGAAGAAGCTCAACATGAAAACTGAAAGGAGGAGATGGAAGGAGATGGATATTTCAGAGGAACAGGAGTGATTCAGATGATCTAAGAGGGGAGAAGAATGGTGGGTAAAGAGAAGATAACAAACAAAACAAATGAGAAGAACAAGAAGAGGTTATTTTATTTCCTGAGTGTAAAGTCTCCCAAGCTCTCTCTTAAATACAGTGGGGCAGTCTGGGAAGTGGTGTTTTACACTGTTCAAAGATCTGGTCCATTTCTTTATGGAAAACCTTTCCTGGATCCCACATACACGAGTGCAGCCAGCTTCTTTCTCAGTGTTGCTTCTCCCTCTTGCCTTTTTTCCCTTAGCAGTGGTGGTCTCCAGGGATGAGGCTCGCATCTGCTCCACCTTTGGAAACCCTGTCCTCCTCCAGATCATCTTTCCCCAATAGCCTGCAAACCCAAATGCCAGAATTTGCATGACACCAGGCAAGCTGGGCTTTACCCTTCACTTCCAAGACACCCCAGGACCTGCCRGGAAACCCACAGTCCTGCGCGATCACCAGACTGCTTTCAACCAAGCCTCTTGACGACACGGTCTTTCTTCCTAACAGGCATTTAACCTCCGTCCAGCTGACCCAGATGGCAAGTCAGATCCCTACATTGTGCTGAGACTGGGCAAAACAGAAATTAAAGACAGGGAAAACTATATCCCCAAGCAGCTAAACCCAGTATTTGGAAGGTCAGTGATTACTTCATTTCATTTTTAGGGGTAATTTCTGCTTTGTCATTTGTCACCACTTCTGCTGCTGCTACTGCAAGTGCTGGGTGGTTGTTATATGCTGATGACTGCTAGCTTGAATGTTTTATAATGGTACTGATTAAAACGTTGAGAACTGGTGTCACCTTGTATGATTATAAATTATTCCATTTTTATAACAGTCAAAACACATCCTGAAATGCAATCTGTGACAGGTTTTGTAAACTAATGCATGAGAGAAAATGAAGCAACAAATGATCTTGTCTGCTCAAATTAATGCAACTGTTAAGCTGAAATAAATATCAGCACAGTAAAGTGTAATTTCAAAATATTTATTGACATTTCAAGTTGAATAGAGTGACAAATAAATCCCATAAATTTAGGATTAGGCCAAAAACACTAGGCTTTTGAAAACCCCAGTCTTCCAAATGTGAGTGCCAGGGGCAGGCTCTCAGTAAACATCAACTTTGTATTATCAAATGCTCCATGCTTATTTCATGGTGTTAATTCTGCTACCCATGATTTTTTTTCTCAGTAAGTCTGCCTGTTTTCAGAAGGATGAAAATGTTTGGAATCAGGATGGAATTATTCTATCAGAACATTAGGATATAGAAACTGTACTAGGTTAGACTGAAATGCCCCTATCCCAGTGTCCTGTAAGCAATAGCAGAGGCTTAAAGAAAAAAGTGTAAGAAGAAAAGACAAGAATAGAGCGGTCCTTCCATATCGTAAACTCTCAGTCTGGAGAGCTCTTCCTCAGTAGGCTGCAACTGAGCCATTACGGCTGATAAACCTTAATGCATGACCATTACTAGGCATATAGATGGAATGGGAAATTGCCTGCTTTATTTGTTCCAGACAAGCTAGGAATTGGCTGTTAACTTGGATAGTCCTTGCTCTTACTGTTGCTGCCAATGGAAACATTGGGGTGGCTGGACCAGCAGCCCCTTCCCAGCAGTGATATCAGTAACAGCAATGAGCTCTCACTGCCCTAGCAGCTCTGGGATCGATCAGCATGGCCCCACTGGCCCCACAGCCACCCCAGAGCCTTCCCATACTGCTTCCCCCCCCCACAGCCTGCTCTGCTGCTGCTGCAAAATTGACTTAGGCTGCTCTGAAAAGGAGGATTGAACTCCTT
This sequence comes from Apteryx rowi, assembly GCF_003343035.1. Classification (NCBI taxonomy): domain Eukaryota; kingdom Metazoa; phylum Chordata; class Aves; order Apterygiformes; family Apterygidae; genus Apteryx; species Apteryx rowi. The sequence continues at coordinate 143,057 of NW_020450463.1, read as the reverse complement.
CTTCAGGAGACAAAACTCAGTTTATCCTGTGCTGTGGAGAAACCTGGAGCAAACATCGTGCTGATGGCCCTGTCTTCCATTGATTTATCAAATCCCTTTTAAAATCCCTTTGTATTTTCAGCTTCCCTGTACCTCTCATGACAGTGATTGCCACCATTGAAATATGCACTGAGTGAAAAGGGGGTTCTATTCTTTGCTTTTTTGAAACTTGTTTTAGAACTTTTGCCCGCTCATTTCATTGGTTGCCCCCAAATTCCTATATTCGAAATACAATCTGGAGCTTTTGGAAGAAGCCAGAAAAGATTCATTCCCTTTTGGTGTTCTGAAAAATGTGTAAGAACCTCATACAGACAGCTTCTTTAACCTCAAAATTTTCATGAGTTCACCTCCACTGGAAGGATATGACCTCTTCAGGATAAACCAGTGCAGCTGACCAGCTCCCTACCGTTGCTCTGTTTGCCGTAGCAGGGAACAAGCTTAGAACTGTAACGGGAAGTGATAGAAGAGCAGGAGAAAGAAATTACTTTTGCCCTGCATGTTTCCAGTATGTTCAGATATTTCATTTAAAAAAAAAAGCACTACCCACAAAAACACACTGCCTATTAGATGACACAATTTGCAGGGTAAGCGTAATGTCCACATGTTGTTTGCACAACATTCATTACCTCAGTCTTTTAGGCTTCAAAGCCAATTTGACTAGCATGTACTTCTCAATTTTTGCTGCAGATCATTTGAAATCCAGGCTACATTCCCCAACGATTCCTTGCTCACGGTCCTGATCTATGACCACGACTTGGTGGGAACAGATGACCTCATTGGAGAAACTAAAATTGATTTGGAAAATCGTTTCTACAGCAGGCATCGAGCAACCTGTGGGTTACAAAGTCAATATGAAATGTAAGTTCTTCAGACTGCCACAGAGAGCAGTACATAGTGAATGAGGTACTTGAAGGGGAATTTCCAGATGTGGCCAGATATTATGCTTTTCCCAGCACAAAAGTCACAGGAGATATTTTAATTGAATTTCATCACAAAGCTCAGCAGTGGCTTTGGGTAGCTGCCAACCTGAGCACGAAGTGGGTATTTTAAAATTAATACCACTGTTTGTTCACRAAGTGTTCAAGATGGCAAACAGTCTGTGTATAACTTCTCTGCTTGACAAACTGCCTTTGGACAGGCTGAAAGGGCAAGTGAAAAATAATCTGTCAGAGAAACTGTGAAAGGTCTCAACTCTGCCCTCCATTATTCAGCTGCAACTGGAGTAATCGCAGCAAAGCCTGGGTGTCTTGGCACATGAAAGTAGGTGAGCAGGAGTCACACCAGGCTGCTGGCTCTTACAGTGCCATTGTGCAGAAGGTTGATTAATGCAGAGAAAATCAAACTAAAATAACTCTAGACATCTGAGGTTGGGGCACTTCCCTAGGAGGTGAGGGTTTGGGGCTCTTCTCCTACAATTGGAGCATGCCAATGACTGGGACATTTTATCTGAGCTGGGGATAAAGGCTGCACCAACTTCTCTTGTGTTTTAAAAGGAAAAAGTGAGCCCTGCTCAGTCCTGGGAAAGGAAAGACAAAAAAAGTATTGGCTTCAGGACCTGATCAGACAGGGATGTATCTCACGTAAGAAGTAGCACTGGACAATCCAGAGAAAAAGCTTGCCTGAGCAGATAGCAGGACCACTGGCCACAAAGCAGATCTCCRTCTGGGAACTGTCAGAACACTTTACTGAAGGAAAACCTTACCTGTTCCTCTCCATTCTCTACTCCATCCTTACAGAGAAGGGTACAATGCGTGGCGAGATGCAACCAAGCCAAGCGAGATCCTAACTAAGCTGTGTAAGGACTACAGAATAAGTGGGCCCTTCATGAGGCCTGGAGAGATACAAGTAGGAACAAAAGTCTTTAAGGGACAGACAATCTTCAGTGAAGATGAGAACGGTAATGAAGTAGTTCATTGTTCTTTGGTTGCATTATAGTAGTACCTAGAGGCTGCCCCTGCTGCAGCTGGGGCCCTGTTGCGCTATGTACTCTGAAGTTTGCTTACTGGAGCCAATCTCTGCTCTGAAATACTTGTATAACTGTGGTGATAAAGGCAATGTCTGTGTTAGCTAGTATTGTAGCTTAATGGGAGAAAATCTATAGAGTGAAATAGCTTTTGATGAGGAACTGACATCCACATGTTAGGTGGTGGGGGTGCTTTGAACTAGCTCCTGCCTGGTCCCAAGGATGAAGTGCCCAGGAGCAGCTGGAGGACATGGGATGCTCTTGGAACGTATCTTCGTGTTTATCTTCATATGAAAGGAGTGCAGCTTGCAGGCCCTGAGACCACTCCACACAACAAAGAAAAGCAGGGGAAGTCAGGATAACTGGCAGAGCCTCTTCAAAATGCAATCCCTATCTGAATTAACACACTAGTGTAGACATACCTGAGCAGTGAGAAGAAGGGGGAAAACAAGTCCAGAGGTAATGATGTGAGTTGTTCAAGATCAGAGAAGTTCAGTGCATGATTCGGTTCTGGGCCACTTACCTGCCAGTCCTACCTTACCTACTTGGCTTTCCTCCTCTTGGTTGTTATTCTCCTCCTCTTGATTATTACCCTTCTGACTGCTCTTTTTAAGCGCTAACATTATGCTGTGTAAATCTAGATATCTGGGGGTCCATGAATCCAGAGGGCAGAACAGAAGTTGCTTTCAGGGCTCCCAGATTAAAAGGAGGGCAAAGCTACCAGGAAGTTGAACGTCCATATCACAAATGGGTGGAGTGGGACAGAGCCATCAGTGATTCAGCTTTATACTTACAGTAAGTAAAAGAAATGTGAGGATGGAGACTTTAAAGTGGGAACAAAAGGCGCTGGAGACAGTAGTGGACACTGGAAAGCCAAGAAGGTAAGGAACTCGCAGACAGTAGTGGACACTGTGGCAGCGTAGGACAACCTCTACTTCTCGCTCCTTTGCATATATTCTTCTTTGGTCAAACTCCTTTTGAYAGATACAAAGCATAGTTCACACCTCGCTCAGGTAGCACTGTTGGAGGGAGAAGAGTTGATCCATTTTTAGTTTGTTGGCCAGATGTTTTATGACTCCAGTATTCCTGCTAGTTTTCTTCCCTGGCAGGGGAGGGAATGTGACTGTTGGCAACAGGATCTCTAGGTGAAAATTCTGGTTCACTAAAATGAACTTCAGACCAATCAACATCAGACAAGATGATGAAAACCAACAGCAAGGAATTGCAGAGACAGATGGCAAAGCCTGCCTCCTGAAAAGCTTATGCACACAAGTTTTTCAACATGTTATAAAAAATAGGATACAGCATTCTCTTCATCCAAACTGCTGTTCTGACACATCTATCCTGGTCCTGGTCTGGTCTAGAAGGGCTTGTCTATCTGTAGCCAGTGGAAAGAAATAGCTATCTATCTTGAGAAGGTGAAATCTGTCCTTAGAAAGGTGTTTGAAACAAAGAGGATGGGTTATCAAGGGACCATCTATCCCACTTGTCATTGGAGGATGCCTGGCTGAGTATCTGAGTATGTGAATCTTGTTTTTAGCTGGCTAAAATTAGATGAAATGCATCACATTTCAAATGCATGCCAGTATTCAGAGGAGGGCTGGCTCTCACAACCATAGGATCCTCTTTCCTCCATCTCTGAACTATTAGGAAGTGCTTAATACTTACTGTTTCTATCTGAAACAAGCCCTTTGACATCAACACTCTAGGAAAAGCACAAGCTGTTTTGCTAAAACAAAGAGATCCTAACTTTCTTCTCACTTGGGTATTTATCTTCTAATCCGGGAGACATCCCCTCTTCAGATCTCTAGGTTCCTTTTGTGCAGTACAAAAGAGAGGAAAGAGAGGCTCAAAGGCTTTCTCTGTTTTTCAACATCCACCCTATCTTCACTGTTTGGACAGTTCTTTCATGGAGAAGCCCTTCACCTGGGTCTCCTGTTCCTACAGTGGCCAAGCTAAGCACACTGTTTCTCAGAAGGAGACACGTGCTTGCCCATGGTGTTCAGCCCTCACATCACTGCTCCTCCCTTGAGGTGTGGTTTGCTTCTCCAGGGGGGGGTCTTTACTGTTGCCATCATAAGGCAAAATGAGGTATAGCTATAATCCCTAGTGCCTAATTTCTGACAGTTCCATCAAAATCCAAGTCTCATTGTCTTTCACAGGCCATAAAAAAGTCTCACATTTGCAGTTATCTGTAAGAAGAAGGGAAGTTACACAGAATGCTTCCATCTTCCTGTTAGAAGCAGTTACTGTAATAGTGAAATGATGCATTGTATTTTATATTAACTACCACCTAAGTGCTAATCTTCTAGTTACTCCAGTGGGTACACTTATTTAAAGGAACTAAATGTGTTTTAAGACCCCTTTCTTCTTAGCTGGGGCACATAAAAAACTTGCTTTTAACTCAAGCAAATTTTTAATGACCATCTTTAATAATTAATGGAACATATTACTCGGGGATTTTAAATGCTAATTCATCTCTGGTTGTTCTTCTTGTTTTGCTCTTTCCCATAGAGGAGCCAGTTGAATCATATGAACATCTCTCCTTAAAGGTTTTACATGCTTGGGAAGAAATCCCTGGAGTTGGATACAAACTGGTTCCGGAGCACATTGAGACTCGGCCTCTCTTTCATAAGGATAAACCAGGCATGGAACAGGTAGGACCACTCAGAGGTGGTGGTGTCACTAGACCCAAGACCAGTCTTCATCCAGTTACTCTGGTTTCTGTTAGTATCTGCAGACTTGCAGAGACAGCTTTCAGGTGTTATATCATGCAGGAGACTGCACACAATATCAGCCTGGAAATTGTCACACACAGGTATACAGTGAGCTACCTAGACTCACGATAGCCACGCATGGTATGATTGGTATATAAGGAGATGGGTTAACTGAGTGGTGTGGGCATCTGTAAAAAGTAGGAGAATTCTAAATTGCCCAAGTCATAAGAATAAAAAAGATGTTTATTTCTTTTCTTCAAGGGTCGTGTACAGATGTGGGTGGATATGTTTCCTAAAGATATGCCTCTGCCAGGACCTCCAGTGGATATTTCACCAAGAAAACCCAAAGGGTAATAACCTGCGCATTCCTCCCAACGCAGTGGCATAAATCTTCAAAGACTGAGTTTTTCTTAAGTGTCTGGAAAGAACTATTAAAAGAACTATCATTGCAGATTTCTGTGACCCTGAGAAAACTTTTCCTTGATGTGCACAACTTCAAATCAAAAGAGAATGTCTAATTCAGTCTCCTACATTAAACAAGTCAAAGAACAGTTGGCAATTTTTGCATCAAGGGCTATCACACCTCTTTTAGAAAGATATCCCTTTTTCATATAAGATTTCAAGTGGCTAGAGGCAAGAGTCCCTTAATAATTTTGATATCATCATCCATTTTCTGAGCTGAAAGGAGTAATTCTGTTTTCGTTATCTCTTCCAGCTAGATAGTGTATTTGACCACTGGTTGAGATCTTTAACTGGATGCAATAGTATTGCACCTATTGGATTTCCAGCACGTGGTTCAAAAATAAGCTCAAGAAGCACATAAAGCAGCAGCAGACAGAGATGCATTTGGAACAGCAGTCGCTCTCATTTCAGATGGATACTTCTCCAGATTTATATGCAATATTATGCAGAGCTCTTCAAACTAATTAAATGTTTGTAAATGATGAAAAATGATCAACAGAGTTCTCAGCTCTTTCCCTATCAGCTTTATTCCAATATTTTAACAAGGTCTTTCTTGGGAATTTTATATCTGAAGCAGCATCAGATACCATTACTCTATTATTTATTTTTGAACAAGAAATGATGTAATAAAAACTGGTTCCTTTCCTTTCCTTTTACAAAGAGCCAAGCTTTGACAAAACCAAGAGTCTATGTAACAATCACTTTCTTCAGACCAGAACTTTCTGTAAAGTACCTTGACAACAGGCATTTGCCAAGCCAAAAAGATTTAAAATTAGTAATACTTGCAAGAACAAAAAAAAAAAAAAACAGACAAAAATATTGCTAAATCATTAACTATCAGAAAGAAGATAAATATGCAAACATGCGTTACAAGTTTTGAAGAGAAGTGCAGATTTGATGCAGCAATACAGGTTTCAGGCTCTGTTGGCTCAGGGGTGCTTTGTGAAAACATTTCTTGTTGATGATCTTAGACTGAACCAGAGTCTGCTAGAGCCTTGCAGATGGAAATCTTCCTTGTCTAGGGTAGAGATCTGGTTTTCAGGGTCCACAGCTCCTAAAGAGCCCCATGGTTGCAGAACCGCAGGCTCCTGGACCTCCTGGACACACTGGCTGCTCATGCTGCCCAGTTTCCAAGTAGAGGGCCTCGAGATTGGCCTCTAGTTGGCCTAGAAATCTGCAAGAGCCCAAGAGCTTCTCTGATGCAGTTTTCATGGCAAAACTGACTGCAGCTGCTGAGCGAGGATATCTGGTAGCTTCTGGGGCAAACTGATGCTTCACACCTGAGAGCGAGGGTATTTCCAACATAGCACATGCCATTTCAGAAAAATCATATGTCTTTGTTTCCAAACATATCTTTTATTTTGCAGTTCACATAATGACTCAAGGCATACCTAGATTTTCAAATACCAAATTTTTCTGTCACCTGCAACACCTATACTTCAGTTCAAACTTCCAGAGCACTTGATGACCACTATAAATGTCTGTACATAGAAGAAATGAAAAAGTTTAATTCCTTTTATTGTTGTTCCTAAAGATGATGGTTGAACTTGTTTACTGCAAGTATTTCTAAACAGTACTTTCCTTGCCTTTTAATGCACTGGATTGCACCGAATACCATATTTTTTGGTCATTTCTTTAGAAAAGCACCTCCCAGGGAGTTCTGTTTTTTATTAGCTCACTGTTTTGGAGGCTGCTCTGGTGATGTTGTTCAGACCAATTTAGCCCTGTTTCACTGTAGCATTTTTGTGAATAGAATTGAAAAGGAACATGCAGGTAAAAAAGCAAGGACTCTTGCCCTCTTCCAAAGCTGGCAGCAATACCTTCTGTCATTCTGCATGTCCAGCGAGCTGAGAGGCGTCATCGTCTCCGCTCTATCACTAGACACTCTAATAAACAGAAGGGGCCTGAGGATGATCCTGCTTTGAGAGATTTGCACAAGTACAACATTTCTCACTTTACAAAAACATGATACAGTTTGATACAGTTTTTCACCAGTGTCTGACCACAGCTCAGTGATACAYATCTGCTAAAAAAGAGARAGAAAAAAAGGAAGACCTTTTGCTAGTGTGATCTTAAACTCGACTATGTAAAATGCTGTTTCTTTTCTTTTCCAGCTACGAACTGAGGGTAATAATCTGGAATACAGAGGATGTAATTCTAGAAGATGAAAATATCTTTACAGGGCAAAAATCAAGTGATATCTATGTAAAAGGGTAAGTTYTTCAGGATGCCATCATCATACCAATGCTGCTTGTTCCTTGAAAGGACAAATAATATCTGAGTCAAAATCAACCAGAAAAATGGCACTGTGARAATATGTCATGAGCTTTTTCTGTGACCTTGGTCCTTTGCTCTGAGTTCCTGTTCAAATTAGTCATCTATTTTGGATACTGCTTCATCATTTTTTTCTCTTAAAATCAAATAACTATAAAATGCCATTAGTCCTTACTTCCTGCTCAGGCAGAGATGGCATAAGAAGAGAACCAAGCCCTGGGTTTAGCAAAGGAGCTCAAACACTTACAGAATTTGAACCGTAAGGGCTTACACAGATGCAGACAGGTAGAAATAATTAGAGAAAAAGAATTCTGACCATATTAAAACAAGAAAGCAGGTGTATCCCAAGATATTCCTATGGGAAATTCTTTCTAACCAGTTACTCCTTATGTGGGTGAGTGACCGTGAACACGGTGGGGAGAACRTTACATTGACTCCTACTGCTCTCCCTCTTGATGCTGCCACAACCTAAAAGCCTGTGTCAGCTTCAGAGCAATTACTGCRATAATCAGTAAGAGGGAAGGAATTCACTTGTATAAATGAAGAGAGAATGAAAGTGGAGCCTGGCACTCAAATAAGCTCTTTCCTGATATTGCAGCACATTACTGCTTAAAATTACTTTCATTTTTTGGAGTACTGCTTTGCACTTTCTGCTTCTGATCAGGACTTGAACTAAGTCAAGTCCCTCGTTCAGAATCAGAGAGGGGGGAGAGAGAAATTATGGTGTAAGTGGAAGCAGGAAGTATTGGAAATCTCCGGTGAGAGACTGGTCTTAGATTTCTTATTGTGTTTCCAATATTAGAGAGTGAGATGATTATACCAGAACAAATTTCCAGGATGTTAGGCACATGGAAAAGTGAATCTCCTGCCTACCACCTCCTGCATTGCCAATGAACAGATGCGGATAGGTGCAGGAGGGGCACTAGGACTGACTGGYGGGGTAGGGAGGTTGTTTTCCACTTTGCCCATTCTGAGAGTCAAATGAACATAATGAACATAATAAAAAAAACAAAATAAGCATAAGGACAGAGCAGGCTGGTAGCAGCTCTTATTCCTTTGCAGGGTATACCTACATGCATTTTGCCAGAGAAACCTGRGCGAGCTCTGACCAAGCTATGTGGGGCAGCAGGAGCGGTGCCAGTCCTTTGGAGTAGGCGATACTAGCCCAGGTGACACGCACTAGCGCAGCCACGTGGCTCCCGGGACACAGCAAGCGTGGTTATTGCACAGACTGGCCAAGCAAATCCTCCCTGGCAGTTCTTCAGTGGAGTTTAATTTGAAATTACTTGCATTCACACAGATACACCCACCTTAGCATTAAGTTAATGCATTCAGCATAGTATCAGAGCAGCTCCAATAGCACAAAACTTGGTGCAGGGTAGAAACTGAGGAAATAACCAGGCAGTCCCTTCGGGCTGAGCTGCATCACAGTACGACAGCATTGCTGGCCGCACCGGAACTGGCTGACAAGGAAAGCCAGGAGCAGAGAACTTTTTGCTTCTGTGCCCTAATGATTAAGACATAAAACTTACTACATTCAGGTAGTGCACTTAGCAGCCCAGACACCAGAATCTGTTACCAGGCATGGATTTGCACTAAGGACTGTGCTGTGCTTGGGTTTGGTACCRTTTTTAACCATTTCTTTTTGAAATAATGGGGCTTGCAGGGAGGTGGCTGCTTTTTTGGCTGCACTGCAAAAAATTTTAATCTGTACTCAAGCTGTAATAAATCATCCTCAGACCTGAAGCATACATAGCTGGATCATTACCTTCTAAAGAGAAGATAATGTATGCTTAGGAAAGCACTGTCCTTTTGTAACATATCTTGCACATCAGAGGTTGTTCACACTGTATCAGAAAAMAAGAGAAAAACAGAAGAAAAACTGCAGAGACTTCTCCAGCCATGTTTATGCCACGTTTACACCCTTAAACTGCAAGTGCAAACAATTTGGACTCTAACACCAAGCACTTAAATCAACCCTGGGACACTGTCACAAAATTTATTAGCATGGCACAACATGAATAGAGTGTGATTAGCAAAGGATATAAAAATAATGCTCTCTTAGCCTGTCCAAAACAAGAGAGACCTCCTGGCCAATAGCAAATCGCCAAGTGGAATTTTTTGTGTCTGATCTAAATAAAATTCATGTTCTCGCTCTCAAGTTTTGATCATCACTGGCCATGGTAGCATCCGGTGCCACAATAGCTGAGACCCCTGAGCCATGGCCATCACTGCACTGCCTCAGTCCTGAACTGTGCTGTTACTTCCTACTGTTTGGGGAMGAGCTAGGAAATGATCATTCTTGTAACTGAATGCTAAAAACCTCAATTCAAGCTTCCCTGGTGACTGCCATGTATTCATCTATGTGCTTGCCGTAGGTGGATAAAGGGCCTGGAGGAGGACAAACAGGAGACAGATGTACATTACAACTCCTTGACAGGAGAGGGGAACTTCAACTGGCGCTTTGTGTTCCCTTTCCACTATCTCCCAGCAGAGAAACAAATGGTGGTTAGTAAAAGAGAAAACATATTTTCCTTGGAGAAGACAGAGCGCAAAATACCTGCTGAGCTGGTGCTTCAGGTGTGGGACTTTGAAAGACTGTCTTCAGATGATTTCTTGGGTAAGTATGCAAAGTAACTGTCTGAACTTCATCTGAGGTTTCCCCAGACCCTTATTTTTATAGAGGTACATAAAAGGTGCATGTCTGGGACCCAAAGTTTGCTTGTATTTCTCTGAAGTACCAAACCGCAACCTTATACCATTTCTTGGAGACTGAATAACTAGAAACTCAGATGAGACTATGCTAGGGCAATATGAATGAATGGCCGATGGTGCAGAAAGCTTCGCAGCTAGGCAGCTTGGGCCCAAACTGCTGTGTTGCTCCACATATCTTAGCTATAAACTACTGTTTGAGTATTTTCGTGTCTGTCTGGTCTCTGAGTGTTGTTGCRTTATTTCTCCCTCCAGGCACTCTTGAAATGAACCTAAATGGGTTCCCTCGAGCAGCCAAGACAGCCAAGAGCTGTGACCTAAACACGGTTGTGGCAGTAAGTGAAGAAAACAAGATCTCCATATTTCAGCAGAAGCGTGTCAGAGGCTGGTGGCCCTTCGTCAAGGCTGGGGAGGTCACGGTAGGCAGCTCACTAGAGAGTTATAGAAGCTTTTCTCTTGGATTGATATGCTTCGCTGAGATCCTGAAAAGAGACAGATGCTAATTTTGCATAGGTCAGCTGAAGAACAATCACCAGTGGCAATCCATAGGACTTCTCCAAATGCTTCAATGGTCCTCTGTAGATTGGGTTCTGATGATCCCAGGCAACCAGAGCAGTTTATATTTTTCCTTTGCTTCCTTCTCCCAGCACACTGGATGGGTAGAGTGGAGAAGCAGGTGTTTCCAGCCAACTTCGTGTCAGCTGAGGAATCTGTGGGAGAAATCTCATCTGCTTATTTATTTCTTTTCTACTTATTTCACACTTTAAGCAGGGCGAAGGACCTGATTTTGGAGTCTACCATTACTTTCCTTGCTAGTGACACATCTCAAGTGAAAAGTACATAGTCTACTCTTCCTCTTGAAATATGCTCCCTAAGCCAATTATCTCTTTGTTTTAATGGCATGATAGAATGCAAAGGGGAATAACAGCTTCCCCAAAGTACTACAAGTCTCATCATGTAAGAAGTAGCCTCCTAAGGAGGTTAGAAGTGCAGCTGCACTAACTTTCATTGACCCAAAGCCTTTAGTGTAACAGTGCTTACAGCAGGGTGTAAATCTCACTCAGCACTTACCTACCCATTTATCTCAGGGTTTTCTGCTACAACTTCTCTCCATAATGTTGGAGTGCTTCCTGTGTATAATCTGTAACTACAGTGAAATTCTCAATGTTTAATGGAACTTCTCCCTTTTACCTCTCTTTAAGGCTCCTTTGTGCTGTTACAGAAGCACAGCAGTCTCAGTGTCAGTGAAAGACAGCTCTACTCCTCTGTTTCCTAGGTACAGTGCCAGAATCTATCCATGAAGTACATCCTGACAGTTAACTCTACACATGATCTTTGGGGCATGTCTACCATGAAACCAAACATGAAGCAGAGCTGCATAGGCTAGTGAAGGAAGACCTGAGCTGGTGAGCTCACATGGCCACAGAGCACTCTGGGAGCTTAGAGCTGAACCTGGGCCTCTCTGCATCCCATCCCCATACTTTCAGTTCTGGGCTTAGCACRGGTGAAGTGTTTTCAGCTCCATCCGTATGAGGACAGAGACCAAGAGCTACAAGCTAGATTCCTGTAAAATAACCCTCTTCTCCAAATTCACCTTCTGTGGCCTTGTTTTAGGGGATCTGCCTCCCTCTCTAGACTTTCATTGACTCTCCAAGGGTTCCTGCCATCCRCTTTCCTATAACCTCGTTCTCCTTCGTCTTTCTGTCTTTTCCAGCAAGAAGAATGTTTTAATAAAAGGCATCATCCTCATATTCATTCCCCTCTTCAAACTGAGGATGACTGCTTACTTTCCACAGGTTTAATAAAGGGACTGCCCTCCCAGACCCCTGCTTTGATGCCATCTGGAGGACCTCCAATGGACTTTGGATCCACTTGTCAAACCCATATTATTTTAGCCTTTTTATTACCTGAACAGAGTCCAAACATTGCTTCTTGCTCTAGTACTGCATGACATTTCTGCACACAGATCTCATTTCTAGCCATCTTCYTTTTGAGAGCTGAGATGCCACAGCCCAACTGCTCCAGCTACAAGGCTGGCTAAATTTCCCCCCCACTGCTGCAAAGCGCCTTGTCCTCTCCAGCCTCCTAGCTCCCAACTCGATCATTCAGCTCTGCAGAGATGTGTGATAGTGGAGGTGAACAGGAACTGGTTTTGCAAAATGTCTTTTCAGATCAATTCCTTTGTAATTTAGGAAGCAGAAGAGGTTTTTATAGGTCCACATGAAAATATCCTACCTCTGTTTCCTCATGGTCTTTGAGCATATTTTAGGAATTTGGTGACTGTGTTCTCCTTTTTTTTTTTTTTTTTTTAGCTACAAAGTCTTTCTCTTATTTTCTTTAATCGATTTCCTTCACCCTTGGCTGGTTCCCTTATTTCTCCACAAGCTGAACTCTGCTGAGATTTAATTGTAATAACAGTGTTGGATGTTTATGTATGATCTCTCTGATCTAGGGCAAAGTGGAAGCTGAATTTCACTTAGTCACAGCAGAAGAAGCTGAGAAGAATCCTGTAGGCAAAGCTCGAAAGGAGCCCGAGCCCTTGGAAAAACCCAAGTGAGTAGGAGCATATTCGTTAAGCAAGCTGGGGGCAGAGGCGTTCAGCCAGAGGCAGGGAATAGCAGGTCTCCTTGCGCTTCTCCTGGCTTTTCTCTTCTTTCACGCTGTAACCTTGAGAAAGCCATTTGGCCTACTTGTGAGTCCCAGCGTGCCCGTGTGACAGGGAGGGCTGGCGGCATCAGGGCTGGCAGCATGTTCCAGGTGAGCTGAAATGTCTTTCAGCCAAAATAAAGCCAAAATAAATCATGTTACTTTCCATCTGTCCTCAGCTGGAGTTCACATGTGGGCCAATTTCACAGCTGACCTGGCTCTTACACCATCGTAATTTATTCATAAACCCGACACCTCAGTTTGACCATGTAGAAAAATCAGAGGGATGATATTCATTCTACTAAGAGGATAAGTGGTTAATGTTTAAGTGCTTTGAAATGATTGTATTCAGCATTTACTATGACCATTTTTTATTAATTTGGCCATTAGGAGACAGACTCTTAGCATTAGGAAACAGGAATTATTTGCACACATATGAGTGTCTTAGTTGCTACAYACCAGCAAAAAACTGACTTCTGTTTATGTCTAGTGCTTTTTGCATAAACTGATCACATGCAAATAAAGGCACATAAAACATGAAAACTGGGGCATATAGGAATCACACAACTGTAACAAATCTATCTCTGATTTTACTGGACTTCATAATCAAAGAATGAAGCCACTTATTTTTCAACRTAAGACTTTCTAATGAGGATATTTTAAGTGATTTAAAAAGGGCAGCTGATCTGTACGGATCTGGACTTTATCTTTCAGTATTTGCCACACTAAAAAAAAAATTATCAATTGAAATTTTTGTATTCAGGAAAAAAATACTTTTAATCCATTTCAGCTCATAAACTTTGTATATAGTAATGAGCTAAATAAAAAAAAATTGAAATTAAATTTCTTCCTAAAGAAGAAATTTTTCTTCTAAAGATCAATTGAAAGTGATAATGATAATGGTGGCATATTCCATTTATTTTTTGTTTGCATGTTATATATCTCAGGATAAACATTAAAAAAGGTAAAAGATCATAAAGGTGGAATTGCCCATACCTCTAAAAAAGATATAAATTTAGGCTGAAAATTAGAGGTATCAGAGGCTCATTGAAAATTAGGCTCTGAAAGACTTCAATCAAACATCTAATCCAACATCTTTACCACAGGCGGGATGAGCTATCCCTGACAGATGTCAGTCTGAAAGATTCCCAGTAATGAAAACCAAGGTGCTTTCTTACAGAGAATGAAGGTCTGGGATAGCTCTGAAATACATGTGGGGGAAACAAGCAGTCCAGGCGGTTTTAAGAGGGAGTGTAGTTGCTTAGTGAAAAGTCTACATGCCCAGAGCAGGACCCAGAAAGGACTCTCCTTTTCCAAGCTCACATCACCAGGCTCAGTCCGTGCACCCCAGGCGGTCTGGTGGTCCCGGGCTCCCTGGGTTTCACCTCAAGGACACTTTAGCTGTAAAGGTGTCAGTGTACAAAAGGGCTGTCACTAGCCTGGTGTCCCCTTCTCTGCTGCCCGGCCAGACCTGAGGTGCTTCAGCCCAGAAACCAGAACACCAGAGTCATCTTCTGGATCTTGTTCTGACTTACTGGAGAGGCTCCACATCTATTTGTTTTTATGACAAAATACACAGCCAACACATGGCTTGACCCAATTCTACTCTTAATTGTGATGTATGCCTTAATTAAACTAAATTTAGGATGGGGATAGTCTCATCTAACTTTATCCATCTCAGAAGACAGCATTAAGTTCAAGGCTAATCTCTCAGTCCTCTTTTACAGCTGCTAGTGTACAGAGCAGGGAGTCAGCCCACTTACCTAACACAGCTGCTTCAGGATGAGAGCAGTCACCACCAGGAAGTTGGGGAGAGAAATGAATGGTCCTCTGGAAGATCCTCCCTCTCCCTGTTGGCTGTACCGGCAGCCCACGTGACTCACCAGACCAGACACCTAACTTTTAAAGCTAGACAAGATAAATCCTAAAGTAAATAAGGTTATATCAGCAGATAGATAGTAAATACTGGCTAGTAAATGGCTAGATAGTCAGACACTGCAAAAAAATAAACTAATTATTCAAGGCATTGCATGCCTCAGTTCAATAAAACACACGTTTTTTTAATACTCTTCTTTATATTAGCTCAGAAACACACATGAACAGGGTATGAAAGTTTACCAGTTCAGTGCCACCAAGGGCTGTGTGGAATACGAGGTTTGTGCAAGCACAGTAATCAAAATCAACTGACAGGGAKGGAAAGTTGTTTCTGCACTTCAAATGAATTCTTTCCAGGAACAGGTGGGTCTCAGGAAGTATATTTTAGGACCTCTACATCTCCATCCTACATCACCTGTAGGTTCCCACTTTGGCTATTAAACACACAGAGAGGAACAGGAATTTTCAGTTTGTTTTGCATAATTAAGTTTTTGAATTAAGAAACAAAATAATTTCAAGAACTACATTATCTTCTAGGAGCTACTAGAGAGTAGCTGACTCTGATGTACCAGAATAAGGGCTGACAAAGATTAAATGGGAACTAAAGCAAAACATGGACATGAGAAATAAGGTGCATTGTTTTTAGCAGTGAGGGTAATTTCCTACTGGCCAAACCACCACGAGGTTATCCATCTCTTCAACGCTGCCGATCGTGACAGGATGCTTTTCTGGCAGATCTGATACRCAAGCTTTCAGCCTCAAAGCCTGAGCAGGGGAAATTCTATTGCCTGTATCGCACAGGAAGCTAGTTAAATGAGACAGGATTTGGTTTTTTTCTGTCTGTAAAAGTTATGGAAAGCCCTTGAATAGCTGGAACACATGGAATAACGGTTTTCTTATTCAAGTCTCTTGTTCAATCAGGTTTACTATTTATAGTATCAATTTTTTTAGAACTCCTGTATATCTGGAGGGTTTATTTGTCAATTTATTTCTGAGCCATGTCCACCCTCAGTGTAAAACCCTTTTAATTAAAAGATGTTCAATTGGCCTTTTCGATTTCCTGACTTTCTGTCAAACTGGCATTTACTTCCACGTCCTGGTGAATACTGAATTCTCAGGATGACTGCAACATTGTTTATATTCCTTTAACAGCTTTCTGAAGTAAGACACAATCATTGCTCTTTGTGACGTCTAGTCTTAATTTTATTCTCCCTACTGCACCATCTGCACAATTGTAGTAATACTTGATAGGAAAGACAATGTGCACCCAATTTTGCTGCTGGTAATGTTGCTCAGCACCATTGTACTCTGCAGGTCATCCCATCATACACAGCTGACAGATGTTGTCGCAGCTCGTTGCAAGGGTAAGGCTATTAAAGTCAGAGGCATAATTACCTCCGAGGCTGTGTGGCACGGCAGAGAAGAGATTAAGTCAACATTTCTCCTAAGGAGAATGTGGTCTTCCTCTCTGTACTCAGCCAGCTTTGTTGCACAGTGTGAAGAGACTTCAAGTTATGAGGCTGCTTTTTAGGAGGAGAATATGACATGGGACAACATTTGGAAAAAAAATAAGATGGTAGAGTGCAGAAAAAAGTGGCTCTTCTTGCCATTATGTAGCCAGACAAACTAAGCAGATTTTTGGGGTCCATCTCTTGTTGTCAGGTGACCTGTTTTAAAACTCCTTCTGAAAATACGGTGTTTCAGGCTGTATGCCAGGCCTGAGCCGTCTCTGTGCCTGATATGGCACTGTGACTATCACCAAGGAATCAGATTTGTTGTACTGGCTCCTTAGTCCTATTGCGATGCTAAATTCATTGCAGTGAATAGAAAGCTTCATACTCAAGAAGCTCAGGATAACTGCATTTCTCCTTTAGGATCTATGGTGGTCTTGTCTGTAATCTTGAATTCCATATCTTGTCTTAAATGGGAATAGTTATGAAGTGTGAACTGAAATTTCATTTCCAGTGGTGTGTGGAGCATGTGCTCAGGGGCTGATAGAAGAAGAGTGACCCAAGAGTAGGTAAAACTCATAGAAATTCCCTCCGGAGAGTTCGTAAACCCTTGAGTGGGCTCCCAGGAGTTAAACGTCCTTGTAGACTCAGTTTTGCAGTGGGGTCACTTTGGAAATATCTGGACCTGCTTTTACCAACATTTTTCTTTCTTTTCTACTTTCTTCCCTTTTAGCCGACCAGATACATCCTTCTCTTGGTTTGTAAATCCTTTCAAGTGTTTGTATCACCTGATCTGGAGAAATTACAAGAAGTACATCATCATCGGCATAATTCTGCTTATTATCGTTATCTTCTTGGTGCTCTTCATCTACACGCTGCCAGGTGCGATCAGTCGTAGGATAGTTGTAGGACCATCATAGGCGTATGGCTCTCATTGTAACTAATCATACACAAATGCTTCAGTTAAAAATAAAAATCAGGCATACAGAATTAATGAGCCTGAAACATCTCTCATTCATTGTAAATAGAAAATGTAACTAGTCCTGAACTAGAAACTGGAGCTGTCTTAGAATAGTTTAAGATTTTACTTCTTTGGCTACTCATTCGGACTCAACCTTAAWGTGCATTATCATTAAGATGCCACTGTAGATTTAGTGACAATTAAAGTTTGATTCTGCACCTAAGACTGAGTTTGAAAGTAAATTACTTAATACTATGCAGAAACTTGACAAATTAAGTATTTATTATTTTTATTATTATTATTATATAAGTGAATAAATACTGAGAGCAAAATCTGTACACAGAGATAGATCTACAGTTCAGTCCTTGTATAATTTTGTAATCAATTATTTTAACTGTTTTCAATGACTTTATAAGGGTGCCATTATTTTGAGATAAAAAGTTTATTTAAAAAAAAAATTAAATTCTTTCACTTGGTGTCGTGTGCAGACTTTTTCCTGCGTCTCTCAATAGGAGCTCTTTGCTCTATAAACATAATTATTGCATATGTGTAAATGATAAAAGTGGCAGTGAAGGGAGGAGGAAGGAGCAGAGGTGGAAAGACCTTTTTCCAGCTATAGTTTGAAAGAGCAGGAGGTTGCTGGAGGGATGCAGGAAGATGGACTCAGTTGCAGGCACCACGGCAGCAAATGGTCCTTGTAAAGGAGAAGGAACAGGGAGCCTCCTGTTGCTAGATGAAAAGGGGAGAAGCAGAATGAAGAAGAGAAAGGGTGCAGAGTGGAACAAGTCACAGAGGATTAAAGAAAACAATTAATGAAACCTTGCACAATTGTTGTCCATGTCAAAATCTCAAACAAATGTTGAGAATACAGAAAATGCTGCAGCCTGTGTCATACGCAAGGTAAGGTTCAATAATTTAATGGTCCCACTGGCCTTAAAATGAGTGAACGTAAATTTGAAGTAGCTATAAAAATCTTCTTTGGCCTCATCTGTGGTTAGACATGTCATAAGGTAACCTTTGAGAAAAAGCTTTCCATCATGCTCCTCTGATACAAACAATAGAGAGTGTGAGCTCTTACACAGGACTGAGCCTCTCTTCACCCTTCGCAAATTTTAAAGTATCAAAGGGGAAGAAAAAGAAATCCTAGAAATGCTGAGAATGCTGCCAAGCTCAGGGTGCAGAAATGAAGATTTAAGCACGGGCATCGTTCTCAGAGGTCACTTCATGTGATGCTGGCATGGCTTCAGTTTGTACTCAGCTTGTTTTCAGGCTGTGCAAAGTAGCTCTGTTATCCCATGTGGCCTACAACACAGGTGCCTGCAGTGTTCTGAAAAATGGGTGGCAGTGAAACCCCCACAGAGAAAATGCTTTACCTTTTAAAAGCATTTTAGAGGCTTTTCTTTGGATGCGGTGAATTGTCCTCTGAAAGTGCCTCTTCTTTCCATTGCTGATAGAGGCAGATGGCTGAAGGTAAGTTGAAAGCATCCCATCCAGCACATGATGGCATTTAATATTTCTTCAGACTTTCATGTTTTAAGTATTTGGTAAATATGGTTGAATTATTTAGACATGTGAATAACTCCACTACAATTTGATGTGTGGCAAAGCACCACATTACATGGGTTAGTGTTCACTCCCTCGCACGACTCCATGTACCAAGCCTTGGCTCTGGACCACAGCAGCAAATACACAGTGGCAGCGCTGTTAGGAAGAGACTGAGACGCTCAAGTCCTGATTCAAGTCTGGATGAGCCATGACTTTGCATTGACACTGTCCCGCTCCTTCCCTCGTATCCTGGGGCAAATAGCCACCCCCTTCAGCCCTGCTGCCCTTGGAGTCTTCAACCCCTGCAACACAGCCATTCCTGAACCTCTCCTATTGCTGAGATCTAGTGTCCCCATGCCTCTGGACAACCCAGCAGCCTGGGCTAAAAAAGGCATCACTCAGCCAAAGAGTAAGCAAGCTAAATCCTCCACAAGTCTTAAACTGTTCAGGCTTATCACTTAACTCCACACGTGTCAGCTGATATGGATAGCATTGTCCCATGGGGCAAAGCTAAATTGAATACCTTTTTTTTTGGTCTTCCAGATGGCTGCAAATTAGCTGGAGAGGTAGAGCTGTCAGTAAGTATCAGAGAGACAAAATATAGCATCTCTCAATGTTGGGCTACTCAAGCAGATGCCAGATGTTATGGTTTTGCATCTTAAGTGGGTTTATAGTGACATGTGCTTTGTGTTTAATAGGGAGTGAGGTATATACAGAGGACTGTTGTTACTGTCAAGTGCTGATATCTGGTTCATACAGAAAGAAGAGATCCCTGTCCTGAGCAGTTATCTCAACATTGGTCTGCAATTATGCTGGCTCAATTTTGAGGCCAGCTGGTACAACTTGGACTTTTATCAACTGATTTCTGACCACAAATAGCTCATTAAATAGCTGAGTGCTGCCACTGGCAAACACAAGATTTGTGGGTGTAAGGCTATGCTCTCAGAATAGGAAGCATCCTAAAAATATTTGGAAATAATAGCCTGCCACAGCTGATCTAAAGAGGCACGTCCTGCTTTGAGTCATATGGCTTGCAACAATAAACACTGCTTTGTGTTTCCAAAGAGCTTCTCAGGTGGGAGCAGACGTTACCCTTCTGGGGCCCAAACCTAAAAGATAGGGAGACCGATGCCGAAACTGTTGATGATGAATTCACGTTTGGGGTGTATTACACCTGAGTTCTCAATTTCAGGTAACTTGGGTCTGATTTTTAGATGCAAACCCACCTCCTGGTGGCAACTAAGGAGCAGAGTAGAAACAGAGTCCTGTCATTTAGTAGCTGTGGAGCAAGAGGACCACTGAGCAGTTCTTCCTCCCCTAGCCTCCAGTCTTCAGCTGATTAGACCTTTCTGAAACTATGGGCACATCCAGATGGGTGGTTGAGGACAGACATGCYAGAGGGTTGTATTGACCAGATTGAAGCCAGCTCTAGTCTGGAAACATGGAAACATGGAAATGCTTTCAACAGGGTGCATCAGGACACAACACCAAGCTAAGACAGTTCTCAGCTCACAGTCAGGAGAATGGGAGAATGGGAAGAGCAAACAGTAGTCAGTCATCATCCACGCATGCAACCATTGCTTTTAAGTGAATGTATAGCATTTTCAGTCAGTAGTAAGCACCTTTGCTTCAAAATAAATTGCATAGGTTTATAAATCCTCCCAGCAGATGTCCAGCAGCGCAGTGGCAGAGACAGCACAACAGGGGAGGATGGACCTCTGCCTTGT
This sequence comes from Apteryx rowi, assembly GCF_003343035.1. NCBI lineage: Eukaryota > Metazoa > Chordata > Aves > Apterygiformes > Apterygidae > Apteryx > Apteryx rowi. Next base: position 122,685 of record NW_020450463.1, on the reverse strand, counting down.
TCTGATGATATAGCTGAAAAAAATCCAAGGAAAGGAAATGGAAATGGAAAGTCTACTTTTAAGTAGGAAAAATAAGATATAATCAAGATATAAAGTGAACTAATAAAAGAGGAATGGTCCTCTACAGAAAAAGCTCAGCTCCAGGCATATTCACAGGCATATGAAAATGAAATCTTTATGAAACGCTGTTATTACATGTGTCAGGAGGAGGGAGCATTACTGCCATTGCAGAGTGGAGATGTGAAAAACCACTCACTTTAACAGAGCAGAATGGAAGTGATAGAAAAACACTATCAGATCTTTGCCAGCAGGGCCTCCCATAAAAGGGAACAGTATCATATAAACTCAACAGGTTACAGAATTGTAAGGCCTCAAGGAAAATATCTATTCATTTATACCTCTGTCACTTCTTTYGGCTCAGTTCTGGAATATACACTGACAYGTTAATACTACAGGCAAGYGAGAGCATGAAACGTTAAGCAGCAGCAGATGTTTTGAGCTGGACCCACAGAGTATAATCAAAGGCAGGATTTGACCATTACACTCTTGGCCAGTAAAATCAGACAGTTACCAGTAATACCACCATGGTGTGGTCACCACAGTCTCATTTCATTTCCTACTTTGAGAGCAGAGAAGAGCTGTTACCACTGATCTGGCTGCATGATTACTAAGTAGGTGATGGTGAAGGGCGTCTTGCTGTGCTGATGTATTTTGACAGTTTTGTGTTACCATGTAGCTTATTAGGACCAAAAAAATATCTTAACCACTCACACTTCATAATGCAGCAAATTCCAAAGAATAAACATGCTGTTCCTTACTCTTGCTAGGGTAATATTCAACACCAAACAATATTTGCCTGTGTAAGCAAAAGCTATCTCAGCCCAGAGGTCTGTTGAAGACCAACTGTTTATGTTTGCTGCTCTGGAAAATACCATGTTATGAAATGATCGCTGAACGCACGGGGAGTTAAGGATGGGGCCACGTGCAGCCCCACTAGCAGCCGTTCCCAATTCATAATGCYGCAGCCCCTCAGAAAACCCGCAGAAAAGCTCAAGCATAGGTTTCTCTGCTGTCACCACAATTCAGGAGCTTTCAACTATCACGAGATTAAAAATGAATCGGGGAAAAATATAATTTCTTTTCCCTGTCTTTCTGATTCCCCCTTGCTGCCCACTGGGTGAGGCAGAAACAAGCTGTGCTTGATTTCGTTGTGAGCCAAGTTCCCGCCAAGCCCCCATGGTGCTGAGACACCCAGCAGCGCATGACAACCACGGTGTCCCCAAGCAGGCCCAGGCCCTGGCAAGGCGCAGCTCTGTGGCTGTGCTGGAGGATGAGGTTTCAGGCCCAGGTTCATGCTGGGTCGGCTAGGACACGCTCACCTTCATCTGCAAAGTCATTTCTGGAAAGCTCACTGGGCCCTCTTCAGCTTCTGTAGTTTGTGAAGCTAGTCTACGTTTCATGCCACGAGCTCGTGTCCCAGCAGAGCTCTGGACCTGGCTGGTGCACCTGCTGTCCAGAGGGGCTACACTCACGTCTACAGCTTATCACTCTCTCGAGCAATCTGCTCTGGAGACCTGTTTTCCTCTCTTTGTCATGTGGACTCTTGGACGCGGCACAGACTCCCTTGGCAATGGTACGTCCCTCTGTTTCTCTGTGCAGGAAAGCACCCTAAATGGGGAGATCTGACACCATTTCCTGGTTCTGCCATGGATTCCCTCTTTGGCTTTTAACAAGGCACAGCAAGTCAGGTTTTCATGTGAAGCATGAAAAGCATCAAGAACTGATTAAATCTGAAAAAGTTCCCATATAGGCACCTAACTAGGGAACAAATTGTGAAAAAAGTGAAAGGTCAACTTTTGGAAATGTATCTTCCAGTTCTCAGTGTATACGGAAATGCTTAGTGTTTTTTTGAAAGTCTAGTCTTTTTATTTTCTTTAACTTCTTGCAACCATTTTTAAAATGAAGATAACAATGTATTTGGTAGAAATTGTGGATAGATTACTGGATTCATTTTGGTGGGGTTACCTTTCTGAGGTTAGCTTTTCATAGCTAAACTGCATTAATGCTGTACTGAATACTAAATTCACAGAATCACAGAATCACAGAATGGTTGAGGTTGGAAGGGACCTCTGGAGATCATCTAGTCCAACCCCCCTGCTCAAGCAGGGGCACCTAGAGCACGTTGCACAGGATCGCGTCCAGGCGGGTTTTGAATATCTCCAGAGAAGGAGACTCCACCACCTCTCTGGGCAACCTGTGCCAGTGCTCTGTCACCCTCACAGTGAARAAGTTTTTCCTCMTGTTCAGATGGAAGTGTCTGTGTTTCAGTTTGTGCCCGTTGCCTCGCGTCCTGTCGCTCGGCACTACTGAAAAGAGTCTGGTCCCATCCTCTYRACACCCTCCCTTCAGATACTTGTACACATTAGTAAGATCCCCTCTCAGTCTTCTCTTCTCCAAGCTAAACAGGCCCAGCTCTCTCAGTCTTTCCTCATAAGAGAGATGCTCCAGTCCCCTAATCATCTTTGTAGCCCTTCGCTGGACTTGCTCCAGTAGTGCCACATCCCTCTTATCCTGAAGGGTATCTGTGTGCTCTAGTGCCTCAAATCTGAGCAGTCTATCACTCTAGGGTATCACACCTCAGATTGGATTCCTTCAGTCACTTCTGCTACCTGCAGCCTAAGTGGCTACAGACAGTCTAAATACCTCCTCGGACCCTGTGTCTTTCCAGCCTTCACCATTCATCAAAGCCCCTCGCATCCATGGAGCAGCAATTGCACCTGCATGTCCCTGCTGTGCTAAAGGACAGGTGTGCTCTCCGACACAATGAAATCCGGACAGATTTTTTGTGCCCAGTGCAYACTGGTCCAAACCTGGGAGTTGTACACTGCAGATTACATGCCAGATTTCAGGAAAACATTAGAAAAAGTGCCAAAAGCCAGAGGGACTCAAAGACTGCCTGTATATCATAACAGATAAGGATATATTTATTTATTTACTTAATTATTGGTGATGGTATTTTTTTTCTTGACAGATAAGCAATGGTTAATCCTCTAGAAACAAGTACACGATTCTAATACACTGATGAAGCATTTGCTTTTCGATATTACTGTATGGCAAAGGAAATTCAGCTGCGTTCAATGCATCTGATAAACTTTYAATTAGCCATTGAAATAAGATCTCATTGAAACACTAAAGAAAGCACTTTTCAAAAGCCAATGACACCATCATAATTTTCTTGACTTTTGGCATGTGAATACCTTAAAGCAACAGTTCTCCAGTACCATAAATGCAGATGAGTGTTCACAGCTTGTCTGAAAGTGCTACCCTATAGCAGTTTCAAAGGCTATTTCAGAACCTTTAAACACCACAGGAATAAATATCATACAATAAAGTCAATATATTAAACAAACGATTAAAACCATTAATCAGATGATTAATGGGATTCATCTTATTCTGCTAAAATCACACATTTCCTTCCCTAGATATATTTATTTGGGGTGACTTTGCATGTCCCAGGCTTGGTTGTTACTGATTCAGCAAAGGGTGCAGCCCATGCAGATGCTCCTTCAGCATCTGTGACCACAAGGAGGGTCYGCTCACTGCTCTGGGAGCCTGCGCTGACTTTAACATAACAGGGTCAATTCTTCCCACTCAGACACAACAGCTAGCACCACAGCACAACGAGCTGGAGTAGCTAATGCAGTCTGTGAGGAGCACTTATGGACTGGATACTTTAAACATGAGAATATGGAGTTCAGGATTCAAAAGCCAGGCACTGTGATTGCCCTCCCAGGAGCGTGGTAGATCCTCGACTGAATATTTTCCTTTTCCAGGGTAGTCTATATGATGCTGGGTAGCCAGCATCTCTCATGGATGATGCGTGCTGCCCACCAGGATAAACCTTTGGAGGGCAGAATCAACACATGGGCTCAAGAAATAGGAATTTATTAGATCCTGCAGTTGTTTGAGCTTTGGACATGCCTAAAATGTTCCTGCTCTGAAAAGTGAGGCCGGGATTCTTTGTAAACTTTTTTTTCTGTTGCTATCGCATATGTGATGGAGAGGAAAGACAGAAAGGCTGAAAGCTTTCTACTGACTCCATGGGCTTTGGTTGGGGCCTTTGGTTTGCAAGAACAAAGATTGTGTAGACAGTTAAAAAGGAATATGACCCATCAAATTTGGAAATACCTATGTYTGCCAAGAAATGTGGTCCAAATTCTATTTCAGCCCTCTTAAGTTCTGGTGATTGTAGAACACCTAAATTTCCTCAAGTCCCATATCTTCTTTATTTTCCAGAACTTTACTTTTCTCCAAATTACTTCTGATTCTGAGACTGAAATTTTATGGATTTGTTTTAGTTCTTCCATTTCCATTCATTGGTTTGAGAAATCAGGTGGATTTTGGAAAAGGAAAGTGCAGACTAACTAAAACATGGGATTGCTATAACAGATCAGACTGTGAGATGTCAACTCCAGCTTTCCACCCCAGCTTTCCACTCCAGATTGTGAGATCTTGCACTGTTGAAAACCTCATTGCCAAAGCCTTTTCTGACTACACTGGACTAATTATTTCCCAGTTTCTGAGGGGCTTTTTCCATTGGACCAAAAGGTAAGTTGCACCTGCAAAACAGTAATCACTGGGGTGCTGAATGGCATCTGGAGGTGTATCAGACCTCAGACACTCAAATACTTTTGCCAGAGTAAAAACATTTATTAGGAACAGAATAAAAAAGGTCTAACATCTGCCTGAAAGGTTGTTCTACTTGGTTAGTATTCAGATATGCTAATTTATTCATTGTGAGAGAATTATCCTGCTGCAGACAAAACTAAAGAGTAACTGCTGCCATTGTTTTCATTTCAATAGCTTCACAAAGAGTGAAGGGTTTGATTCTGAATTTACTGTGATTTGTTTTACTCTCACCGTGAGGAAGTTCCTTCCGTCTCATCTGGAGAGCAGCCTGAAGCCCTCCCAGACAGATTGGGGGATGGACACGTGGGAAGAGAAATACTGATTCATACTTTGGGTCTGCTCTTGGAAGAGTTGCGATATTAAACATGCCTTGCTGATCCCGTCTTTGCTAAGTGATCCCATCTGACAGAGTTTAAGGATGAACAGATCATGCAATACAAACAGTAACACTTGCTTTCACCCTATCAGTTAATTATCTTGGGTCACTTCCAGCTTTCAGACTACTTGCTTGCACGCTTTGAGGGCACAAGGCCTTCCCTGGAGTCCTGCTCACAGGACAACACGGTTTCTAAACCAGCTTTCACTCACTGCTAAAATTAGRCATTCATCACTGTCAATTGATCTGCCAAAAACCCTGTTTCTATTACCTGATGCCCCCCAGCCGCTGTACTGCAAGGACAAGTCATTTCATCCTCTTTGAAAGAAAGTAGCCTAATGGCTTCTTAGTGCCTGTTTCATTTTAAAAGCTGATCCAGCAAGCTCATGTTCCATCARCAATGAGAAGTAGATGCACACCTGGTTTATCTGGGCTCATAGTTGCTTTGTGTGGCACAAAGCACTCAGAGCATGCTCTTTACTGAACCTGTATTTTTATCTTTGCCTTGGTAATTGGCTGCAAATGGAAGGATAAAAGCAGGTSTATCACATCTCTACAGTCATTTAGATTGGCAGACATGCACCCTGCTTGGAAATATGTGAAAATGAGCTACAAAAAGGGTATTTTGCAAGAAGAGTTGAAAGCACAAACTGAAGCCAGAACTTGAACCAAATTCCTGAGCATCCCTAACCCACAGAAGCAACTTAGATCAGGAACCAGCTCCAAATTTCACAGCTGACCCTGCTAGCTGCAGGTTTCAGAGCAGCTTGAGTCTGRCAGGAGCAGATTTAGCAGCTGGATTAGGTGCCTTGTGGGATGTGTGCTAGAGGGCTGACTTGGATGCTGCAGAAGCACTTCAGCACTGATTGGGATCAGCATTTAACAGCACCAGCCCACCCCCAGGTGACTCGGTCTAATCCCAGCTCTGTGGCCCTGATGACATTCCAGCACTTTTTGCTGTTCTTTGTTCTGTGCAAGTTTCTCACAGGCTTTGGGCAATTCAAAACCAATGGCAGTTTCTCTTGTATTTGTGTTAAATGAATCATGATCTTGGTCTCAGAAATCCAGGCAGTATTTTTTGCCAGTGCTTTTGAGGAGGCAAGGCAATTTTGTCAATGAAAAATGTTATTTTAAACTGGGACAGCTTGGGAGTACTTTGGAYGTGATAGCTCTTTGATTGCATTACTTATAATTACATTAACTCAGAGTTTTAACCAAGCTCTTGACRTATAAGCATGCATCACTATGATCTCTTTTTTTAATCCATCAAAATGCCTTYCATCCAAGGGCCTTAAGATCTTTTACACAACTGTTCTTGAGAGGTGGGTTTACATGCAAGGTATTACCACGCATCTAATTGAAAGGTAAGCAAACTGARTGGGGCTCTGACTGGCTGGTGTAAAGTTGTGAGTCACCTGCTGAGCTGCACACAGCCATAGCAAGCCCCACTTGCACCTTCTAAAGCTTTCCTTGTGAAACTCAAAGTCGGAGCAGAGCTCTTGAAACATTGGTATGCCAGATCATGCATGCTAAACTAATTACAGAATAAGCAATATGGTTTATGTGGTCAATCATCCTGGGCACAGCTTAAGCATTAATGTGAAATGACTCTCTGCAAGCTTTCAGATGCTGGTTTAACAAAACTGGTTTAGCAAAGCATTACATGGGGAACTAATTCTGCTGTCACTTAAAACAGTGGGAGTTTTTGCACCTGATGTATGTAGAGCCTGAGACTGACTGACTTCAGTAGGTCAACAGATTGAGAGCAAGTAACTTCCCTGCTGAAGGCTTAGGAAAAGCCTCTCTTGCCTCTCATCGAAAATATGTGTTTATGATAGTTTATAGGTTGGAGGAAACTAAAAACACAGTAAAAAGAAGCTGCTGTGATCAAATGCACCATTATAAAAAAGCTTCTAGTGGGTTCAGGATTTGTATTTTGTATTGTAGGACTCAAGAKGAAGACTGAAAGAAAAGGCCTCTCCAAACTTGAAGCCTACTGCAGTTAGATCGCAGCCCTGGGGACCGACTTGGCTCACCCCAGAATCGCAGGGTGCAGCTCTCGGGGAGCGGGTAGCATGCAAGGGTGTCCCTGGCAGGATGCCRAGGCAGGGTCTGCACGGGACGCCCCTCTAGTACTGTTACAGTGGAGCAGGTGTTGTGGGGCAAAGGAGGAAATGAGACAGTCGCTCGCACTCACCCCACCATCCCCATTTTAGTGCCCTGGTGGGGGGACACCTTGCCATCTTCACCGGTGGATTTGTGTTTTCTGCATGTGCAGATGCTGCTCCAAGCCTATATATGAGCCATTGCTGCCATAACACCTAAAGGGCCATATTGAGATAGGACCCGTGATCCCAGGAAGCCTTTTTAGTGGTCAGTGACTGCAGAATTGAACCCTCTTAGTCAAAAGCATCTCAGCACCAGATAAGAGGAGCACCCGTGACAGCCTTTCTGAGTGATGGTGGAGAGGGATCCACTGAGTTCAGAGCGGTTTGCAGCAGAGACCCAGAACAAGCTATTTCAATAGACCTAAGAATCAAACCATCATGGGTATGGGGTAGTGCTGAGTTAACAGCCAGAGTGTTCAGTGGAGCAAAACTAGGCCAATAGACAAACTTGCTTCATCCAATTTACTGATCTTTTACTTTTATTGCAAAAGTTGAAAAGCAGTCTATGTAAATTCTAAATAAATCATGTCTCAGCAGTTGCAAAAGAGTAGCATTTCAGTTCAGAAATGAATAAAAATAAACAATAAGACCAAATGAATGAGATGGAGAAGATTCTACCTGTCATTTGTGCTTTTCAGCCACATCTATCATTTTTATTACATTTTTAATGGAATGTCAGTTTTTGTCCATAACGTGTGCTGTGCTTTCACTGATCACTTGTTGAATGAAATGGAGCAGCCTCATGCTAGAAGTGCCTTATCTCATCATCACTCCCAGAAAGTTTATATAGTGACTTACTATGACTCAGTTTATAAAGCATGAAGTGACTGGTTCCATTAAAGGACAAAACTTAAGTCACCTACCCAGAGCATTAACATCTATTCCTTTTTCTCCATTTCCTGTTTGTAGAATAAGTAATTCACAGTTATAGGCAGTCATACTTTTTGAGTAAATCCTTTAGAAGAAAAACTGTTATTAAAGTGTAGCTACCACACTGCAGGAGCCTGTAAATCCACCCAGGCTAATGAGGAGGGTGGTAATGAACTGTGTCACTCCATATACTGCAGATAAACTGCAGCACCAAGCTCAGACATTCTGGCTTCCTAAAGCAAATCCCCATGCAAACATTTATTTTAAAAATAAAAAATATTCAAATGATTAATGCAAGACAGTCTATGTAAGTAAAAACACCATCTTTTATTAGACCAATCAGCCCATTTTTGGGCACATAAAAGTTTCTTCAGATCTGCAATAAAAGCAGCGGATTCAAAGATGAATACAAGCAGAGAAATTTGTCATAGCTTGATTAGCTACATATCAGTTAGACCATCTCCGAAGGAAAGGTGGTTGGTATCTCTCAAGTGGAAAGTTATTAATAGGAAGGAGAGAAAGGTTGTGACRTAGATATTTCCTAAGGGAAGAGAAAGCAAAATACTTTAGAAAACCTGGAACATGGCTACTTTCTGCCACCTCTGTGGAGCAGGGTGAAGAGGATTTAGCAAGTAGGATGTGTTGTGTTGCCCAGTTCAGTGCTTTGTGCAGTATTTGCCCCATGTGGCTACTGGAAGCGGAAGTGGCTGTTTTAACCTTGGTGGGACCAGATTAAAAATACATCAGTTCTGTAGGACCAAGCTCATATCTCCAAAACTCTTTAGGGGCTGCAATTTGTGAGGCTGGGCATGGGTAACCTTGCTAGGACAACAAGTAATCGGAGCAGGAGGAACTTGTCCCCTTTCTTCTCAGTCTCAGATTCTCTTTGCCGGGCTTGCCTGCCTCCTAAAAGCTGAGTGGAGGCAGAAAGCAGGGCAAACCGCAAGCAGAGAGATATATATCCCTTGCCCACCATTTCCTTGAGAGGATTTGGCTTTCTAGATCCTTCCCCATCCTTGTTTCGCTGTGCAACAGTGACAAAAAGGCTTCTACAAAGCTGGGGCTTTTCAGGAGAGCTGCCTGCCCAAGGTGGGGGCAGGAGATAGACATAGGGTTTTTGGATGGGGARTAATTTCAGGGAGGACAGAGGGAGCGTCCTTACTGTGTGGAAATTCATTTCCTGGGAACTGATTTGGGTGGGGGGAAGAAGAAATTTGATGGTGGAACAGATTTTTAGAGGAGAGACATTGTCTAATGGGTACATAGAAATGGGTTGTTCCCGGGAACAGGAGGAACGGCTGTGTGTGGAGGGCGTTTCATGTCCTTCCTGCTCACATTACTCACTGCGTTCACCATGGGCTCTACATGTCCTCATTAAGTGCCTGTTTGATGTGTGCCCTTTGAAGTGGACTTGAAACTGTGACTGACATCTCTGTTCTGGGGGACTGCCTGCGGTTGTACTGAGGCTTTTTTTTACCCAGTGATTTCTGATGCTCACACAAAGACAACTGTAGTCTGCAATTCAGCAAAATGTTGCACTGAGAACAAGAAAGAGCAGGGAGAAAGTCAGTGCAATTTACTCCTAGCATTTACAGCAGGGGAAAATAAATCATTTACTGGTTGAGAGACTCACTCAAAGACAGTCTGAAAGACACTCAACTACCCATCCTACAACTAAAGTCCTGTAGCTTTCCCTTGTGTTAACACTGACCCTTGCATTTCTTACAGCTTCAAAATAACCAAATGATGGCTGCCAGGGAACCAATTGCAAGCTGCAACCAGCAGTTTAGCATCCAAAAGAGCCACCAGAGCTAGGACCTGGTGCTTTCCAGCTACGCAGAAGATGCTCACTTCGCTCCCTCTTCTCAGAATTCCCATTTATTCTACCCATTCTCTGTAATCTAGACTAGACAGGGTGGAATTCAGATTTTAGAACTGGTTCAACATGAAGTTGCTACTGATGCCTTCTCTAACAAACAGACGAATAGGAAGCTTTCTGAGAAAATTAATTCAAACTCTTGGCAGGCTGCCATTAAGATACGCTGTCTCCCAGAAATAAAAACAGCCCCCTACTTGTTTGTATGGTAATGGACTCATTCAGAGGCAAATACCTGCCTTTTCCCTAAGTCTCAAATGAAAATAAGCCTGGGATAAACCTATTTTTATAGTATTTAAACGAGTCTCAGATAGCACAGAGCACTCTGAGGAGGTGTGAGAGCTGCCAAGCACAGCGAATGCTCCTCTTCCCAAGCCACCAGGAGAGGAGAGGAAGCATAGACGGACACATCTGACTTTCAAGAGGAAGCAAAGATATGCTGAGTCCCATTTGAATTATCTTTCTATAGAATAGCAAGGACAAAGCCTCTTTTAGTCTACAGAAGTTTCTTTTTTATTTTCTTTTTCCTTTTTTCAAAGTTGTAAGAATGGTGCTGTTAAATAGGGTTTAATCTTCTCCTCACAGCCTGCTTCTTAAAAAAAAAAAAGAAAATTTGGGCAACTTTGCAGCATCCTGAAGAGAGGCTGAATGCTGTGAAATTGGGCACTCAGATATGATTTGTAGCTGAGCACAAAGGCAACTTTGAAAAAACGGTAGTAGCTGCAGCAGGGGGTACCCAAGCCCTCCCGCGGCTGACTTATAAAAGGCTGTCTCTTGGGGAAAAAGAAACCATAACCTGCTCAAATAAATTTACCACCTTTAGCAACTCAGACGCTTTCATTTGACTTCCACCCTTTTCTAGCTGTACCGGTGAAAGGTGTTGGAGGTGGGAGCTTGGTGAACATGCTGTCTGGAAGAAAGAAAGAGTTGTAAAACCTGCGGCACTTTTAAATGATCTGTAAAACCTGAAGACTTCTGAGAGCTTTCACATAACTATGCTGATCCTTCCAAGCTGCAAGTTTGCTTTTCATTTTCCTTTAAGGAAAAAGGCATAGCAGATTTTGGGGGGAGACAATGGAGCAAATTTTTCTTTTTGACAAGGGAATAAGAGCAACTCTCCTGTTTCCTAATCAAAAGTGATACGCTATGTCACTTTGGGGGGGAGATGTACTGAAGTAAAGATGAAAGATGGAAAGGAATGCACTTAAATCTCTGACGTGTGGGTAGAGTTAACATCCTATCCTCTTCCCCTCCGTTGAATACTTTTGGGAGAGCACTGAACAAGTCAGATCACTGCTACTGAAGAGCTGCCAAATCTCAGCTTCAGTGGAGAGCAGAAGGGGCTGTGAAAAAGGGCATGTGCTGTATTGCCCAAATTARAGATAGGTAACCTCAGTGGTTTTAGACTACCCTGCTGCTAATATGTTTTTAGTAGACTCCCTGAATATCATCCTCAGGAGCTCCTAAGCATCTCCTCACTGCACTGAGTGGTCTGCACATTGAATGTAGCTTGATTTTCCTACATCATCTGTGTTAAAGATTTCTACAGTGCTACCAAGTGTAGCACCATAGCCTCTTCCAGCTCAGAAAACTCATATCTGGTCCATCAGCAGAAATAATAAGGCCCCTTCTGTGCCAAGTCCACCAAAAGTCCAGTGAAGCAATAGGAGTTTCGAACCAGACCATGCTTATACTAGCTATATTGTGCTGGCTTTGGGAATCACTTCACTATTTTCAAAATATACAGTTACAATTGAAAGTTACTTGTCCTTTGAAGTGTCTGCAAATTAATATTTTGAAATAACAAATCTTTGCAGTCTAGCTACTGCAGCTGCAAACCTCTCCAAGGACCATTGTTTTTCTGAAAAATGAACAACTTTTTTTTTTTTTCTGCATTGCTGAAAAATCACCATATGTTCATCTCCTGAATGGGTGCTCAGCATGCCTGGATCTCAAATTTAATCTGAGGGTTGTTTTTTCTCCTTCACCACTATGGGCTTTTTCCAAATGTCCGTATCATTCCCCTTCACTTAGGGCTTAGGTAATTAATGCAGGAGACTGGATTCCCACACTTTATTAAGAAAAAATAGTGCAGGGTTGCACACAGTCATTCCCCTTTGCAATAGCTTTTGCACTGAACACTGAGTTAATGATTTGCAGTGACACACTGCTCCCTGTGGGATACCGGAGCTGTTGTCACAGAGCAGGTACATGGCTCTGGCTTCGCGTTGTCTTTTTCAAAGTATTTCTTCTTATGGGGAAGCAGAAGCAAATAGTCCTTGTGCTGCTCATGGTGTTTGGGGGATCTTGTAAAATAAGGAAACAGTTCTCRTTAAATGGGATCGCTGGGGGAAACGTCCCCAGCAGGTAACAGACACTGCTGGACTTTTCAATTTTGTTGTATTTTACTTACTACAGCCTCCTGAGAGTCCCAGTCTTCCCCCACCAACCCAGAAACATACCATACTGAGCCCCATTTTGTTCCCACTTTCACTTTAGACCAATTTAGTGAATTTAATGGGGATGCAGCAACGCTGAGTTTGACTCTTTGCTATTGGCACAACAGGCAGGAGAAGAAAGAAGGTGGACTAGTGAGGGACTATGTGCAACCAATTTGGATCAATTAATCACAGTGTAAGTTAATTAGATAAGAATGATTGAACAGCTGTGCTCTGCCACTCAGCTGAGAGGCTGAGCTCGCCTACTCCTGCTGCAATTAAATTAAGACACCCCCTAGAAACCTTAAAATAAAGATCTTACTTTTATAGTTACCACAACATGCTGATACAACCAGCACATGTCCTGCATGAAGAAAGAGATTGTTATTGAACAGAGGGTTAGTGTGCGTGGCACTCTCATGAGTGTAGCATACGCTCATGCTGTGCAACTGATAGCGGGGTGACAGGGCTTACAGGGACCAGGGCATTCAGAACCTGATTTTTTTCTCCAACCTCAAACAAGCTCCCTTAAGTGCCTGCAAAATGGTGTTCATTTGCTTTGAAAAGTGAGCATTACTCTAGATTAACACCCAGTGTGAGACCATCCCAGAACCTGTCCTAGCTACAAATGCACCCACTTCTTTGTAGGCCAGATATGAAATTCAGTACCCATCATATGCATTTCACCTAAATGCACAACCTCTCTGGGCAACCTGTTCCAGTGTTTGACCACCCTCACAGTAAAAGTTTTCTTTCTTATGTCTAAATTGAATTTCCTGTATTTCAATTACTGCCCATTGCTTCTCAGTCTGTCACTGAGCACTGCTGAGCAGAGTCTGGCTGCATCTTCTTTACTCCCCCCACCAGGTATTTATACACATTGATAAGATCTCCCCAAGCCTTCCCTTGCTCAGACTGAACAGTCCCACCTCTCTCAGCCTCTCCTCATATGAGATGCTCCAGTCCCTTAAACATCTTTATAGCCTTTTGCTGAACTTGCTCCAGTATGTCCATGTYTCTTGTACTGGGGAGCCCAGCCCTGGAACCGGCACTCCAGACGTGTCTCACCAGTGCTGAGCGGAGGGGAAGAATCACCACCCTCGACCTGCTGGCAAAGGTCTGCCTAATGCAGCCCAGGATGCCTTTGGCTTTTTAATACTTATCCTTAACAGTTCCCATCTGTAAAATCAGAGGAGTGACACTGTATCACAGAGGTGAGGAGAAGCTAAAACTCTTTCAAGAGCATGAGGCACTCAGAAATATTGGCAATAGGGCCCTTCACAGTTATTTACAACCCAGAAAATGTTTTGCTCTCAGGTAGTGACCAAAGCGATGAAAACCCCTTCAGCTTCTTCCCACACACCCCACTGCACAATAAATAAGTACCAACTTACCAGTGAACATGCTGTTGTATGTATGCAGGCAGATGTGGGAGTGAATAGTTTGGACACCTCCGTCTGCTGCATTAGTGATGTAGCTCAGTCTCTGTGGACAGATAAAGCTCAGTAGGACTTTGGGTTGCCTACAATGTACGTACAATGAATATACCTTACAATGTGTGATTTGTTAAAGAAGAATGAATGTCACAGCCAAAGAAGACACTAGAGCTGACGGACGGCCTAGGAGGACAAGGAAGCTCCTGTTACATTTACGTTTTATACGTCCAGGTCTGTCTCCAGAAGACATGACTGGGAAAGGTGTCAGAGCAGTTGGCCGCATATAGCAATGAATCACTGAGACTACCTCCCTACTACAGGGAAGAACCAGCAAGTGGAATTCAAATAAGGCTGTGAAAGAAGGTCCATCACTGATAGAAGGAGCAAGAGAAAGTTCAGTCACTGCTGCCCTGAGAGAGACGGGGAATGTGTTTGGTTAGGGCTAAGACACCAGGCTGGCTTTAGGATTTGACACTGAACAGCAGTATTAAGGGAGATGAGTCGTGATACCTGCACTGCTCTTTCTGTTCCCCCTGGCAGCTGAGACATACCTGGGATTTCTCAGTGACAACCAGGCAGGAACGTTTTGTGTCAGGTACAATCTGAGGTTGGGTTCCTTTATTCTGCCTTTCTCTTCTGCAATCTTTTCCCCCACTTGAAGTGCACCTACCTATCCTTCGGCTTTGCTGAAATAAACCTGTCATGCTGCTGTCCCTGCCTTGCCTGGTGTTGAAAGCTAGGGATGCTTCTTCAGCAGTAACAAGGAGAATTAGAGATGTGCATAGGTAGAACCACTGGGACCTGCGACCCAGGATGAGTTTGGAGATCTCAGAAGTGATGGCACGCCTCCTCCAAAGCTTCAAAGGCCCATACACAAGGTGTTTTTTCCTGGTGCAAGCTCCCACACAGAAGTCTCTTTCAGGCAGCTGTCTGAGGGACATCTTCCAGCTCCAGGCACCCTTCTCTCTTTGCCTGCTCTTGACACCTGTCTTCCTTGTTTGAAGGAAGGGAAAGCTCTGTGCAAGACAGTCTAAAAAAAAAATTTGGGCCTTTCATGCCTCAGAATTGTTTTTCTCTGTTGTGATCCTGCTGAAATCACAGCCCAGGCCCAGCATGATTGCCCCAGCAGGTATCTTCTTTGCATCACACAGACTGCATTGCCTCGTGTCAGTCAATGATGTATCTCAGATAACTGAAAAAGGAGGCTTTATCTCACCTCCATATTTGACCAAGTGAAAATACCATCATCCTTCCATCACCAAAGCGTTTATTCATCAATCACTTTTGGATAAAAAGAGATGTCAGTTTATTTTTCTTCTAATGGTGATATCATTTCCTCATTTTGATAATTGTTCTTATACAGAAGTTTCTTCTACTCCTGTCCGGATTTCAGGGCATTGCTGTTCTTCGAGTAGTCAGCAGGAAAATCAATGCAGAGACTTCAGAGATCAAGTGCACTTTTACCATCTGCTAATTACTATTATTAAAGCTAACTAGCTGTGGAATTAAATTGTGCTTCAAACAGTGTTCGGCTGAAGTAGAGCCTGTTTACCATGAAACCAAACCAGAAGCTGGATGCTGGATGAAGGTGTGGGAACTTTGTACTGCACTACAGCAACAGGAACAGCTGATCCAGTGACACTGTCAGACTGACATCAAATGGATGTCAAAGGCTTATGTTTCATCTCAGTTTCCAAATGCAAGGAGGGCATTTAAAGGTAGCAGAAATAATCAACTGAGATAGGTCCTATATCGATCCTTGGAGAGAGAGCAACACTTGTGTCACTTTTTCACTTATTTTAGAGGGAAAAGAAGTTGCAAGTGAAACGTTAAAGGCATCTTATGTGACTTCCATGTCCAGCAAAAAGTAGCAATAGAAGGAACCTCTCCAACACTTGATCGAATATCGCTTGTTTCAAGAGCTGTTAGGGGCTCATGTTGTTTCCCTCAACCCAGAGTCTTTCTGCTTAATAAGCACAAAACGTAAATATTGCTATTGCGTATGAACAGACTGTTTTTTGKTTTTTTTTTAATTAGCTGCTCCACTTTAGGATTGGATGATCAATAGCAGTAAAGACTGCAGTTTTCCAAAACTCAAGTCTTYCCAGTCTAAGTCAATAAGCAACACAGAAAAGAGAAGTGATGGAAACTGAAACTTTGCCTTTGTCTTTGCCTGGGCTGAAACTTTCCCTAAAACTCAAGCCCAGGGAGATTTCCCAGGCTGGGAGATTTTAGCCCAAACAATTACCACTAGGCAAAATTACAAGGGATAGGAGACAGATCCTTACAAGCAAATTGGAGGGTTGGAAGGGATCTTGCTTTCAAAGCAGGCAGGTAAGGTCATTCTTCATATATGCTTCTGTAACTTCTTAAAGACATCTAATGGTGGAGACACCCACAACCTCAAGTCTATACCAGTCATTTGTTGCTTTCATAGAAAGTGTTTCCTGCTCTCCAACCTGTTCCTGCTTTGATGCACTCTCAAAGCATTACTTCTTACCCTATCCATCATGGGACAAAAATGGGGGCTATTCCCTTCTTCCTCACAGCAATCTGATGTGTATTTGAAGACTGTTTTCATGATTCTGAATGGATCCACACATTCCAGCTGAGACCTCCTCACTGCTGAACAGAGCAGCAGGGAAACCTCAGGCATCTCACAGGCTAATGACAAAAGTCACCTTGATAATTATAATAAATAATAATAAATATAATTTCAATATTATTAAATTAAATTAATAATTATAATAAATAATAAAGCCTGGTGTGACCATCCCAGGCTTTAATGCTTAGGAAAAGGCAGAGGTGGGGTCAGGCAGGTCCAGTCACTCTGTTTTCTGTGTTTCTGTGACATATACCACAGAAGAGAAAGAAGGAAATGGTCAAAAAATGCTATTTTCCCCATCATTAATCTCAGTGGATCTATAAAGCCGTCCTTAAAACCTTTCAGCTGAAAGGTGTTTGGGGAGCATAAGAACGTGTGTGCACAGCATGTTGAATCATGGAAGATACCTCATTGTATCAGGTCATTTTAAAATCTTTTTTTATTTCACTGTATCATTATTTGCAGAGTGGACTTATAGGCAGAATCTGAGCAGAAGTGGTGGCAAGAGAAAAGTTCCTGTACGGATTCAGAGGGAACACGGCCCCTCCAAAAGGCAAGAAAAGGGCAGGCATGTGGCTTATTTGCCTGTCATCTAAACTCTGTGTCTTATAGTGACCTCAGATCAGACTGTAATTATTAGGTGATCTCTGTAGATCAGACATAAAATAGACCACATAACAGTATTCCCAAAGGGCTGTCTCTAAAGCAAACTCAGCCTCCCATTTCTGTCAATAGTGGATTACTTCTGACAGGCTATACAGAAGATTGATTAGTCCTATCAGTTATTTTATGGTCCCTCTTCTGGTGCGATAAAAGGCAGTAATTCAGCTATCCATAGAGCAGTGAATGGAAAGAAATGAAGGGCTTAGTTAAACTGACTAATTCTAGCTCAAATGTTGCTGGATAGGAGATTGCTGAATCCATTTAAAATTCTACTCAGTTATTCTTATTTTATCCAAGGTAAACCCGCTATAAAGCCAGTAGAATTATACCAGCATTCTACTATGTGAGGTTTTATGCTGACTAATCCTAGCTAATGAAGCTTTTTTGAACAGTCTACTTCTATTTTAATGCATTCGTTTGTTTAATAAAAGATTAATATCTTTTTCCATATTTTCTACAGAGTACTGCAACTTCTTTATGTGTGGCAATGCAGCAAGAAAATATTCAGAGCCTGAAAGACAGGTAAGGTGTAACAGAAGCTGGTTTCTGCAAGCTGGAAGGAAAGAATGTACCTGTTGTAAAATAGATACTACATTTTCTAGAAGGAAATGTAAAATGGATATTAAAAGGATTTAGCTACATAGTATTTCAGGTTAATGGGTCAGGCTCAGAGGATTTTTAAGGAAAACATGTTTACAGAAAGGCAGCTTTATACTAGTGAGTGTATAATAGCAACATGACAATTGCACGCTGAAGACATGAAGATGCCTGTAATGTACTGTTAAACCTTCTGAGAAAAAGTTGCTCTAAAAGAGTATATGCTGTGAATTACTAGCTAGCCAGAATTCCTACCTTTATCTTGAACAGAAATTACCCTGGGTATGAGTAAAGATAATGCTAACAATGTGCATCCAGTTTGGGAACGTGGTCTTAGATGTGACTCTCTGCTCTGTGGCGTGTGGAAGGATCTGGCTCCCGCTATGCTCATGTACAGTGAGGTAGGTACTTACACCTGTGTGGAGGGTTAAGAGCAATGCAGGAAGAGACCAGAATTGCTTTAAAGCGTTTAAGGCTGGCAACCTCCAGAGATGGGAGGTTGGATGAAGCAGGCACTGGGAGTGAGCCAGCATGGCAGGTCCTTAAAGATCAGAGAGTGAGATCCACAGAGGGGGCCAGTGAGATCCACCAGAGGGATCTGTGAGACCACAAAGGGAACCTGCAGCATGCGGCATCACAGTGCCAGGAGGYAAGCCTCTTGTCCTGGCACCGAGTCCCCGTCCTGGGCTGGAAACCCAAATTCTCAATGCAATGCATGAAGGGAGGTCACAAAAATGCCAGACTGGTAAATAAGGGAGTGAAGCATTCCCGCAGCCACCTGGGGCATGTGGCAGGGAGGACGCAGGTTGCACACACCTTTCTCTATAAATCTTCCCCTGCAGTTAATACTTCTGTCAGGCCTGTCCTTTCTCAAGCAAACCAGCGAAAGAAGTCGTTTGTGTCCCATCACTCATTAAATGGAGCAATCGCCCAGCAATGGCAAGAYTTCACCTGCGGAAGGCTGAGGTAGAAATCCTGCTTCTTTCTTTTCTGTAGTCAAAACTAGAATCTGAGTTTTTCACTTTGTCCAAGTTCTTATTTGGCCCATAAGAAAAAGCCACTTCTGTATGCTTGAATATAGCTGAAGTAATGTCACGTTGTGCATGCAGACTCCATTTTACTTAAATGAGTGGGTGACATCACATTGTCTCGCTGTCTTTCTTACTCTTCCCATACCAATACAAAGAGATGTAAATTCAGTCAGAGCCTTCATTACTGTGGCTGGAATACTGTAAGCAAATAAGTGTGAGACACAGCAAAATAAAAGGTATGATACTACAACTAATGAGACAAAATGTCACAGATGCAAAATTTCTCAGTAAAGAAAATGAAAGGTGGACAGAAATCACTTTATTTAGGATTCATCCATGACACTGCTTTTAAATATAACCAGCTGGATGTTAATAATATTTAAATTGGAGGCAAAAGCCAGTAAAAAGAGAGGCTGGGATCTGGAGACTGATGAATCATCAAGCATGCTGCAGGAATTAACCTTGCCTTGTGGCTAAAAACTTTGCCAGTGAGGTCACGAGCAAGAAGGTACATCCACTACATACAATACACTGTTTTGTTATTCTGTTTTGTTTAATCTGACAAAAAGTTAAAATAACCTCTATGACAAGATTCTGGGCTTTTCCTTGTTATCACTGTCTGGACAGCTAAAACCATGATATAACAGGTTCCGTGATTACTTGCTTACATACGTAAAATAGAAAGCTTTTAAACTGGGGATTGAGAGATACTGTACATGCTATCTAGGAATAAGAACATTCCCCCGGGAGGCACAGTGCTTTTGTCAAATAAAAAGGCTATTTGAGTAATGATTGCTGTATTTACAGGAATGATCAACTAAAGCAAGGCTTCAAGCAGGTTTGTAATGTCATTTGGTGTTATGGAACCTGTATTACTGAGTCTGGTTTTATTGAATATCAGAGACATAATCTGAAAGCATTTCCATGAAATGTTCTTCTTCAGTCAGCAGAGAGGCATGACTTTATATAGCCATATCTCAGGTACCACTCCAGCTGCCCTAGATCAGGCACAACCTTACTGCAAGCACTTGAGTTACATCACCACAAAGCCAAGACCATTGACTCTGGCTCTGTCTACCAAGGACTGTGGTAAAGATAGCCTCTTTAAGCTATTTTTGTCAAGCTGGCCAAGAATCAACTACTATATAATGGTTATATGTGTCTTTGTCATTAAAAGAGATATTCTGTCTCCAGGAGAGGAATTCTAATTAATTGGATTTAGGATAATACATCTGTCTGAGGGCAGCTCCAAAAAAATCCATTGTGGACTTGGATGTAATTACTATACACCCAGTGAGGAGATCTATTTTAATAGCCACGGAAGCAAGATGGTCACGTAGCCTGGGAAGGCTTGCACCTGCACAGTGTTCCTCTGAAAGGCATGGTGAGGAGATCAGACTGGGGCTGTTTCCCAGCCCTTCATTCAGAGCCAGAGCTGCTTGCCAGCACTGGAAACTGCACTCCTTCATTTATCAGTCAAGAGTCATTACAAGGTTATTGGCGCTGCTGAGATTTCTGTCTCCCCATCCATTGCTGTATTGCAATGCTTCTTCAAAGGCTTGTTCCCACAGCTAAGGGACCATCACTTTGCTCAGGCTGGCCTGTTAGCTTCAAAGAGCAGTGTTGCAAACCCTTGGCAGCTGGCAAATGGACCAAAGCTGCTATTTGATATATACTGCTGGAGAAGGATCTGACCCCACTCTCAAAGCTGCCTGGAGGTCTCAAGTGCCCAGGGAAGACTGCATGCGACTTCCTGGCTGAATGTGATTTTATGTATAAAACTGAGATTATATGCTAAGAAACAAAATGTAATCAGGCATTTTTCTCACCAGTGACTCAGCTTTTAGGAACCTCCTGTGAAGCTGTAAAATCAGCCTTAGAAAATAATTTCTTCAATAGCACAAAAGTATGCCAAGGAAAGCCACAGAATCTCTGCAACTTCCCCAAGTCATCCCAGCACAGAACTTTTTCRGGTCTTATTTAGATACCATCTCTGAGCACATAAAGATGATTTCTCTCTCAGTAACAYCTTGGTGAACACCCACAATCTGCTCATGCCTATTTTTCATCCTTGATTGCAGTGCCTTGTCAGAACAAGCCCTATGACCAGGGCAGACTTCCTCTAAATCACAGGCCCTGAGAAAAAGCACACTGTAAGTCACATTGTGATATGTTCCATCAACCTGAGTGAGCAGACGAGTCCCCAGTATAAATCTTCTTCTTTGAAATGCTTCCGGCATTTCAGGGAGTCTCAGTCTGACACCACTTGTGTTTCCTTGGGGACTTGTCGCAGCTGAAACTTTCACTTTAGTTTAATAACTTTTTTCTTTTTTTATTAGCTTGAAGTACTTAATGTATGGAGTTCTGTCAAAGCACCTAAAAGTGAACTGACATGTGCAGCCACAGTGGAAAAGGCTCCCTGCATGAAACAGCATGTGGGAAAGAACGAGTGTCAGCTATTGTGAAAAGCTGTTTTCAGTTCCAGTAAATTTACAGGTTGAAAGTCCTTGTCGCTCACTTCTTGCTCAGGGCTCCCTGGTCACGGTTAGCAGGCAGACCATCTTCTCTGAGCCATAGGAATGCAAGGAAGGACCCCCACCGCTCCAGAGGGGATCCACTTTCTCCAGTACAAGACTTCTTTCACTCTGTATTCCAGGAGAAATCTCCACCTCCAGGTTGGCCAAGAAAATCAAACAAGCATTGACAGCTCCTTCCGCATCAGATGTTGCTCTGTGTTGGGAAGGTCCATGTGGCATAGACAGCCTTGGCACCAGTGACTCTGCTCTTGGGACGGGGGCTAGCTAACACCAAAATACAGCACTGCTGCTTCCATTTCATGACAGTAGACACTCGGACACCAAAACCTTTCACTGCTACTGAATGGTTGGCTCTTACACCATATTTCTCTTTTCTAGAACATCCTGTAGGGACATCCAGAGGTTGCCCACCCGGCTTGCTAGCTGCCTTAAGGCTTGTGGCAGGATTCAAGTGACTAAATGTAAATGTCCATTGTATAAATATAGGTGCCTACCTCAGAGCCAGGCAAACCAGGCCTCCCTTGGAGCTGATACGATGCACCTATTCGAGGGTACAATTTTATCTGATCCTAAGGCAGCTGTCCAAACATTGTCACATTAGTTGCACCTTGCTTTTTATAGTTTCATTAGAAAAAATCCTCCAGGGTTCAGGAAGCCTCTTCTGCTTATTTTGATGACAGATCAATACCTGAAATCCACAAGGTTATAATCTGGACCTTTAGTGATGCATTTATGTCCCATTTCTCACTCATAAAAGTGTCTAGACCATATGTTAAATTTGGTAAGGTTGCTATATATTAATTCTTTAAGTAGGACCTTTCTTCCCACACTCAGGTAAGCAATAACTGGTTGCTAGTCCTGTAAAATTAATTATATGTGAACTATCACTTGAAGAAAAAAAACAAAAAGTCAGTTGCCCTACAGTAATTGTAACTTTTCTATGTGCCTTGTGCCTATAATCTCCAAGACCCAGCTTTTTTTTTTTTCAACTTTAATCCAAAGCCATATTTTGATGGCCTTATGGCTGATGATGCTATGGTAGCTGGGACAGTCCCCATTTTATTCTCAAGTCTGGCATTGCAAAGACCTGCTGGCATGAAGTGCAGGCCCAGATATGCTGACATTCAGAGGGTATGGCCTCATGTGCGTAGGAGCGCGTACGCACCTAGAGGCGATCCTGAGCACAGGACACAACTTCAAGCACTGCAGTTATTGAAGTACCATGGAATAGCTTCTGGAGAAAGAAACCTGCTCTGGAGGATGCTCCAGCTTTCAGCGTTGATCACGTAAGATACCTATAACAGCAGTGTTGTAAACTCAGTTTGGATATACTGGGAATCAATATGTTAATGCTTATTTTCAATAACCCTCTACTAAAAAAAAAAAAAAGAATTATATTACCATAAAGAAGAAAACACACATAAAGGAAAGCACCAGTTTTACTGACAGTTGTGTGTAAATGGACCCGAGGGGGGTTATACATGTGCCAGCTAGGTTTCATGAAGGATTTTCTCAGGAAGATGTAACAGCAGGATGAGAGGATGTTCTGATGCAATTCCTATCATTTCATCAAAGTGAGATGATGAATCCTGGTGTAACAGTCCCTCCAGGCAGGGAAATCATATGAAGTGACCATTTCATGCAATATAACCATATCTGGAGAGGGACAAGCTTCCTAAAAATCTCTGCAGAATTTTGAGTACAGCAGGAGTAACACAAGAATACAAAACAGATCTCTAAAAGCTTTATCAATTATGTGAGATGAAAAACACCAGGCAGTAAAAAACATGTGGAAAAGAGGGTTGGTGAAACTATAAACTGGATAGACTCATCTAGCATCAGGAAAAAAAGCTACATCTTCAATTTTTCACCCAGACAAGAAACCATATCATTTTCATGGGCATCCATTTACATATTCCTCTAATATCACTCCCCAAATGGGCCTTGACCGGGATCTCTAAATAGGATTTTCCCAGACATTTCTTTGGAGTGATTATTCCTGAGAAAAGGAAAAAAAAGATCTTCTTTTATTCTTTCTCACAAAAAGACATGCCTCTTGCTGTTCTCAGAATCACTGCGTATTTCCCCTGTGGCTGTTGTGCTGCTGAAGCCCAGGAGGAATCAGCAACGCACAGCAGAGCACTTTCCCTGCTGCATACATGTCCTTAGTGTGAGACAGGTCCAAGCTTTCTCTTTTGTGGTCTGGCTAGGTTAGGAGCAACTATTCAGTTGGCCTGAGTAAGTCTACAAAGGATATTTGTTAAAACATAGGCTATTAAAATGCCACTATTTTAAAACACCAATAACAACCATTTCAGTGTGGAATTCTACCTAAAAATTAGCAGATTAAATGAGCTCTGATAGTGCTTCTTATAAGTCTTCCATTAATGGGCAGGAGCTGGAAGGATCCATAACATCACAGTTGATCCTTGTATTGCCATCTTTGCAGAAAAACTTACAGGCCCRTATGTTTGTGATACATAAGTCAGATGGTAAAAATGACTTAGCACCTCAGCAAATTGCCTGTAGTTGATGGCTGCTATGTGTCCAGAAAACCAAAACGCAGGGGCCATAAGGTGCCTCATGGTTAGGGTCCTTAGCCAGAAGGACCTAAAAGCTCCCAGAATGACATATGGTTTTTTTTTCATCCAATGATGGTTGATGTAAAGATGTGAAGAATTGGTGGGTGGCAGGGGCCATATACATGCAAACCAGACCTACCTGTTATGCTGATACACACAAATACAGAGCATAATTAGCTTGACACATGGGATAGCTGAGAAAGAAAACCTTTCATGTCTCCCCCGAGATGGGCGGACTGATGATACATCCATCAGGTATCCCTTCACATGGACATAACACATTCACATTCATAAACTGAGAATCAAAGGGGCTGGGTAGGTTTGTGGCAGTCCCCAGGAGAACCAGTACTCCAGATCAGGGCATGTGCGTAGTGGCTGTCAGATGCATGCCTCTACACAGTGCTATTAGGTGTCTGCCAGCTTTTGTGGTAGTTGCCAATGTCTGCTTACACATCTAACCTTGTATAACCAGCAAGTGCTAAGGAGTTGAATCAATAACCATACCAAGGCTTCAGTGCTTTTGAAGAATGCACAAGGTGGAGGGGACAAAGTTAAAATCTATTTTCCAAGCCATTGTATTGTAGAAAAGGGGCCCACATTAAGTTAATAATTGGTTTCAAGGAAGGACTTAATGCTCTAAGCGTGAATTTCCATAGACAGGGAGCACAGCCCTCTGCCATGTAGAAGAAAGCCTGGCTTCATGTGGTCCCAAGGACATCTACACGGTGAGTGCTGACTGATCAGTCTGTCTGCACCCGAGTCTCTGTCCACCTCAGTCCCATGTGGAGAGCTGGACTTTCACCTTTCCCAGGACCATCATGCCAGTCTCCATCGCTCACAGCACCTCTGTGTTTTCCCCTGCTCTACCTGCCCCAGGGCTGGAGAATTGATCTTTGACCCTAGAGCTGACTGACTTTCCTCCTTCAGCTCCCTCCTTAAACTGCCCCTTTGCTACAGCACATTCAACATAGGTTACAATATGCATCTCCTGAGACTGTTGCTTTACATACTGGTTAGTACTGTTTTATTGTTTTCTGGCATGTCCCAAACAGGCTGCCTGTGTCTATTATCTCCTATTCTACCTCTTCTTTGGGAGTCATCTCACCTAATTCCTACACCTGGCACCTATCGCCAAAGGAAGCATTTATTCACACTGTGGCGAATCAAGCTGTGAGCTCTTTGCCTCAGAGTGCTGTGGAGGCAAAATATATGAAAGTATTAAAAGGAAGGCCAGAAGAAATTTATAATGGGATAGATACATCAGAAGCCACTTAACATGATAGTTCAGATCCAACCTCTCTCACCGAGAGTCCCCCAAATGCTGATTTCTGGAGGCTGGAAATGCAATACTGAGGGAAGCATTACTCTGCTGTTTCCCTGAGACTTGTATTTTTTCCTAAGCATCAGCCACTGGCTCCTGGCAGAAATGTGCTAGATGGGTGTTTGTTCTGAGCTGGTATGGGGGTTCTCACATTCTTATTCAAATAGTTGCCACAGGATAATATAGCAATATTTTTCTGGCTGGTTTGGGGTTCTTGATCTAATTTAGATTAGGATAGCTGACTTTTAAGACAGCCTCCTCTACACTGAGCTAAAGGCCACACAAGGTCYGGAGGTTCAATCAGCCATGGTTGCATCTGACATTCTTGGCCCCTCAGCCTCTGCTGAGGCCTCTGCTGAAGCCAGGAACAGGGTCCTACAAGGGCAGCCTAAAGCTGTTCCCACAGTACCTCGGCCAAAACAAGCCGTCCCACAGCAACAGATCGATATAAATGGGGCTGGAACGAGATGAAGAACCTCCCTCCATGAGGGTTCAGCCTACTGCCCTTGACACATGAGCTTGTGGAAGAAGGAGGCAGAGGTCCTCCTATGCAAATGCACACTGTACAGACCTTGTCTCTAAGCTGTGTGAAGCAGCAGGTAATTGCAGGAATCTCGAAAAAACTGCATACTTCAGGCTGTGTCATGTAACATCCACTGTATGTGACATTATAAAGCAACAAGAAAGACCAAATTAATCCTTGATGTATCTCCATTGATAGAAGAGCTCATCATTTTCCAGCACTGAGAATTCAGTGAGGATAGAATGCCAACAAAACCCCCTTCCCAGCAGCGAGTTTCTTGAATCTTAATTTCTTTTAGTCAACAGTATCTGGCATTTATTTTGCTGTAGAAATTTTTGAAATTTACCTTTTCCTCTGAGTTCACAGACTTGTGTTCTTCAGTCATAAAACTCAGCCATTTAAAATGCCTGCCTCCTTTTTTTGTTTGTTTTTGAAGGTAGAGGGAGGAAAATCAACTCCAGGAGGAGGCAATGAAATGCTCAAGGAAGGAGCAGAGAGGAAAAGATGGGTGATTGTAGGACAAAGGAAAAGGGCGAACATCTGGAAAATGTGGATCATGAAAGCAGGACTGCACAAGCAGCTCTTCTTTCTGGTATAGAGGCATTAATTTCTCATTTACAGCTCCCACATAATTCTGACCAAGTGATATGGCAGGTGATGAGTGCTCTAGGATATAGYGTGGTTTTGATCCAGGAAGGAGAACTGCTGAATGAGAGGGGCAASGGAGGCAGAATAGGTTGGTTTGGGATGTGAAAGACTCACTGCCTAGTTCCACCTGTGTCACTGGTCTTCTGTTGACTTGAGTGAGTTGTCTCTTTATCCACCAGCAAATATTGGTTCCACTTTGAGGTTCGTGACTTGCTCTCCTTTGCTTCTAACTTTCCTCCATGGAAAATAAAATTAAATATTTTTTTTGCACTTGCAAATCCAACATGAATATCCTATTTGTTCCTTTCCTGGAAAAGAGGGGTTCAACTACTCTTCTCTAGGACATCTCTAGCCAGGTTTGCACTCTTCTACACACTGGAGCAGAGTAGCAAATGTGTGCCTACTAGGATTCCCATCTCTTTCACCCTCTGCACTGCAGTCTTGGAATTTGATGGAAATGACCTGTTTCATGCTCCCAACTGAATGTACATGTGCTTTTCTCTTTCCCCAGTATGTTGCCTTCATTAATGTCTTCACTCTCACAGCTATGAAATAAATAAAATATAGCTGCAAAGAATTTCAGTGTGAAATGAAACGTGCTTTTTTTTTTTCTGGATGTGTTTTGAGAACAGTTAATAGAAAGTGCTGCACAAAAGGAGCATGAACTTCTCTCCAGCACATGCTGCCCAGGGACTGCTCAATCTGCAGCCATCTGCAAGCACCTTCTCTGTGGAGCTCTGGTGCACAGATATCACATGACACTCCTCAAACACTGAAGGACCGAAAGAAATTAGCGTCTCCCTCACTCCCTAATGGCTGCACAGTGCTGCCTTTATGGACAGATGTGTCACAGCCCCCACTGAGCCTGGTCGCTCCATCACCAGATCACAGGCAGTTCAGCTGGGGAATCACAGGATCCCAGATCTTCAAAGGTATTTAAATGCAGTTATGCTCAGCTTTACCATGCCAACCATCTACTGGAAAGTTTCAGCCTTGAAGCCAAGTCTTCCCTTAGAGGGAGGGAGATTTATGAATATAACTGGCTGATGGGCCAAAGATGGGCTCCAGCCAGAAATTTATCCTATATCTCTCTCCAGGTCACCTATTTAGATTTCCCATCCTCTTTACGTGAAACACTCTCAGTCCCTCCTTCTCCTCCTTTCTGCTCACATTACCCCATCACAACCTGTTTACATAACAGGTACCCAGCAATTTTCGGAAAGAGAGCTTTGTTACCTCTTTATGTGTCTGGTGACATACTTTACATGTCTTACACTACTAAATAGTTTAGTGCATTAGAAGGCCTTACGTAGGAATATTTTACATTTATGTGTGTGTGGAAATCTGGCATTTATTTATGCAGATGGCAGGCAGTATGTATAAAATCCGTCAATAGGCGATTTGGATCCTCCATCATAAYTCTGTGGGGAACTGAGGCATAATCCAGCATCTACTGAAGTCAACACAGGCCTCCCCATGGACTTCTCAAAGGGATTGGATTGAGTACCAGGGACTCTAAGGCATGCCCAGCTTTTCAGAAA
This sequence comes from Apteryx rowi, assembly GCF_003343035.1. Taxonomy (NCBI): domain Eukaryota; kingdom Metazoa; phylum Chordata; class Aves; order Apterygiformes; family Apterygidae; genus Apteryx; species Apteryx rowi. Next base: position 94,784 of record NW_020450463.1, on the reverse strand, counting down.
CCCACTTCTGAAAATAGCTAATACTAATCTTTTGGTTACTTCCAAGCACAACATGCCCCATCTTTCCTTTCACTTGCTGCAAGCAAGTAAGGTCTGGAAAAGTCCACTCTACCCAGAAAATGAAGGAATCCATTCAATGAACCAGCTAGCTGACCTTTAGATAGCAAACACAGCCTGAAGTCTGAAATTGCTTGTTCTGCTCATGCCCTTATTAGAGCAAATGCAATCCTGTATTAAGACACCTATGTCAGTTAATGAGCGTTGGGAGAAGAGAGAGCTGGCAGTGTGTCAGTTGTGAGTTACTTGTGCTAAAGAAGGTATGTGACTTATAAGAAAATGTCAGTCCACTGGGACACTTGGCTGAACAGAAGATTTAAATTTTTTTTTCTGGGCTTTTTAGTTCCTCTCACCCTTTTTTTTTGGTAAAGCTATAAATTCAATCAGTTTAAATTAAGAGAGGAATAAGGAAAGATTGGAATAACCACAAAATGGGCTTATTCAGCAATTCCCTTGGAAATGGATATGATTTCATATCCATCGTGGCTCAGGTAGAGCTCTCCCTGCACTGGGGAGAAGCAAGGGGAATGGACCAGATGACCTCTTGCACTCTCCAAGCCTACATAAATGGTTCTGTATTAGAGGTTCTTCATTTTCTGTGACTGTCTTTCTCTCTGTACAGTGAATAAAACAAACACATTGGTTTTGTTCTACGTTGGTGTACCCATATTGTTGGGGAGAGTGATATATTTGAAATTGTGGAGTCAGGCTTCATCTTTGGTCTGCTGGCAAGAAGCATGGGGACCTTTGGGAACCTCGAGAGTAATACTATGTTAGAGATATGGCTGTAGAATTGGATGTGACTCCTGGAGAAAACACCACCTGGAAGAAAACAGCTCCAGGTGGAGTTTCCTAGTAGTGGAGAAGTAACAGAGCAGCTTCGCATACATTTTTCCCTCTGTGGGGCTAGAAAATTAAGACACCTACCAAATCAGTCAAATCCAGTGACTATCTTTTCACAAATTGAATAGGCTTGTGGATTTAATTAKACCTTATTTAAGAATGTGAGAAATTAATATTCCCCTTGTGCAGAAAAAAACACCAAAGGACGAAAATCTAACAAAATTGATGGTCAAACCTCCACAGATCTTACTGAAGCCAATAGTTCACCTACTCTTCCAGAAGGAGAAGCCAGTAAGGAATGAATACTTCCAAAGTGAAAGTGAAATGAAAATAATTTTGAAAAGAATTATTCCAGAGAGTCATAACAATGCTGTGAAGACTAAATGTRTTCCTCCTTTGCATGTCAGCTTACTCTTTTCTTTTTGCTGTCCTGACCTGCAAAGCTGACATTTGTGTAAGCCTTAACCCAGAAGAAATGGACTCCTTATCTTTTGAAAGAGACAGAAGAAAACTGAAGTAATGATCAAGATGGATGCCCACAGATCCACCTCTCTGTTGTCTTTCTTTTGTGGCTTGTGTACAAATAAATGTCCTGATTTCTGAATACAGTATTTGCCTTTCAATGTGATTTCATTTTTCTTGCTTGATTAAATCAGAATTTTCATCTCAGCAATAAATTCAGCCAAATGTATTTGATTCTTCAAAGACACCTATTCTTCCACTCCATTAAAATAATTTCTGAGACATCTTTTTTTAAACAGGAAGAAACAATAATATTTTATTTCCCTGTTATTCCCCTGTTGTTCTAGTTAAATCAAAATGCCCCTTTGATGTGTGGCTAAATGAATCCTGTGGTGCTAAGACTATCGGGAGGGACTCAAATGGGATTTGAGAATAACTACCTTAAGAAGATGTGTATCCTAGTGGCTACATGGGCAAAGATGTAACGATGGTTCTTACACTCCATTATTCTCCCTGTTCGGGCCTGGAAAATGAGATGTGACAAGTCAGACCTCTGGAAACTGAGTCATTCAATTGGTGGTAACCAAAATGTTCACATTTATCTTTTTGGACAGGATCGACCTCACACGATTTCATTAGTCTAAAAATTAGTAGTTAATGAAAGCTAGTCATCTAGACTCTTTGTACAGAGAGAGATGAGTGTTTCTAAGGTGCAAATCATTCCAGGCTGAGATTGCTGGCTGTGCCGAGATGAGGTGTCTCAGTTATGAGCCATTTTCTACACTGCTTATTCAGGAGAGGTGGCTTGGTTTCTCTTCACTGGAAAATGTAATGAGTTAAAAGGACTTAATTTTAATACAGTGTAGGTCATGCCAAGTTTTCTAAATTTATGATACAGATTGTAAAATAGAAAAAAATAGAAAGTGAATATGTCTTTTCATACTACCTAGAGGTCCTGGCTCTGCACAGGACCAATCCTACAAATGTTTTCCAAAACCTCTACAGCCAGCAAGACTAAAGGCAGATTCTGGTGAACCGGCTAAGACTAAGTAAGCTTAGTAATTCTGAGCTGTAATAGCTCAGAACAGGACATTTCTTACCTGGGACTGGTTATGGCCCCAACTTGGATAAGTCTAGATCCCTTCAGAGAGGTACACCAGGATCTCTTGTTGGGACAACATGGCTTTCAAGGGTTACAGCAGTCTACAAGTCTTTTTTTTTGTCCAGTTGTTTCTTTTTCTTTTTATTTATCCTCCTTAGTTAAGGCTAATTGGTTCTAAAATTCACTGTAACGCTGGAGAATGTYGGGAAACAAAAAAATGGTTCTTTTATCTTGCTTTCTTACCCTCCCACCCACAAGTTTTGGGTGTTGGGTGGCTTCTGTAGTCAACTATGTTGTAAAACTTTTTAGTTATGAAGCTTGCTGAATTCATAAGATAAGAACTACAAGTTGCATCCATGACCAGGCAACATCACACAGTCTGATTTGTACTTTGTGGCAGAGTCTGAGCATGGCATACATCTCAGGCCAGCAAGCAGACTTGAGTCTTGTGTCAGAAACAATCTCAGAGAACAGTGGCATTTATCACAATGGATGAAATCTGACTCACCAAACATCTATTTTTATGATATAGACACCTATCACTGAGCTAGTCATCACTAGATTACCTTTATAATCAATAGAGAGAGATAGGTGCAGTTCATCTCATCCTATAGCAGACATGATAATCATACTCCATTTCTCTCCACTGACCGGAAAAGAAATCTGAGGTGGTTAGTTCAAATGGAGATGTCTGAAGTTGGGTAGGGTGATTCGTATCCCCATCTGAGATAAGAATTGCTCTCTTGGGTGACCCATAATTATAGAGGAGGCACACACAACCAGTTAAGACTAAACACACAAACTTTTAAATGTCTAAAGACTGACAAAGAACCTGCCCTAAATTCCTTGTTTTCACCTTCTACCATGGAGACCTCTGCCTCAAAAGAATGAGATGCCAACTTAGAAGCATTATGAAAGTGTTCTGAAAAGCGTGGCAGATATGAGCTATTATATATTATAATTTTTATAATTTTTATATTATAATTTTTATTATAGTAATAATAATTATTATTTCACTTACAGATGTCATAAAGACAATTTTCTTCCTTGGGGGCTGAAGGTGCAGAGAGCAGAGTGGAAAAGAAAGGAAAGGAGGAGGAGGAAAGGTTGAAGGCATTTTGCCAAGGAGATCCCTTCATATGGTGATTTGGGAACAGGGTGCCAGTGAAGCCTTGGCATGAGCAGAGCTCGTGCTGGAAACGTTAGAAGGCCAAGACAGAGGTGAAGCGAGGTGACAGCTTTACAATCCCAGCAGGGCTGGCTCACTCAGAGACACAAGGCAGAGGTCTATTGACTTTAGTTAAGACCCAGAGGGTACTGCAAAACTAATGTTTGATTGCCTGCCATATAAAGTCCCCTCCCTCGTGTATCCCGAGCATGCAAATATATGCACTCACATTGCTTTCTCTAACACATGCACAGAATAAAATCCCTCTCTATCCCTTTGTGCTCTTTTTGATTTCTCATATCCATATTTTCTCTCTATCAGCTGGAGAAAAGCTCTTCAGATCCACTGAATCAAATTTGTCCCTTATTTAAATACATTGGTTTACACTGCGGATGCATCCAGCATTTCGTACCTTTGCCACAGAAAAGCCAGTGATTAGAACAAAGACACTTTATTAGCATAAGAAGAAATACAGGGAAAATAATCAACTGAGTGTGCAAATAAGGTCATTACTGGCATTGCATCAYGACTTTTTAAGACTGATCTTTACTTTTGAATTGCACAAACACAGAAGATGAGTCCATCTTTTACAGCATGGTTTATGACCAGAAGCCATTTGACAAGGAGATGTTATAACAGCAAATAAACTTAATCTTGCTTTGAAATTGAAAGAAGACTCACAATATATATCCTACCATTTATTCCAGCTACCAATGGGCTATCTGGAGAAAAGCTATTATTTGAGTAACATTAGCAAATGTTACAGAACAGCGTGCTGGCAAAATGATCTCTGTGAACAGCTTTCTTAAGCCAATATCCCATCAAGTCAGTATTGTAAAGAAAATCAGAACTGAATGAAGAGATAGATTTGATTAAGTTGTAGCTGAAAATACCCAAACTAGCAATTTTTCTTTGAAAATACTTATTTTGTGGAATCGAAACTTTCTTCTTAATTCCCTGGCATACTGGTACAGCTGAAAATGTCTGTATTAGCAAAAAATTTCATATTTCCAATATGGAATGAAATGAAAAGTCTGAAATGCTATTTTTTCCCAGTGATGGAAACTGCTGTTCCTGAGGAGCTCAAAGGATGGAAATGAAGCAGTCACATCCTCTCTCAAACTCTGATTTCAGGCCAGACCCCCTTGAACAGATGTAGACTAGAAAAGTGAAGAAATTTCAAGGAAAAATAAAGAATTGTCAAGAAGCTTCAGGAGAAAGACTAGAAGAGCAGAATACATCTGCAGCAGAAGCCAAGTGGAAACTAGTCACCTAAATACTGTGACTACAGAAGATGAAAGGATTTTGGGGGGCTTTGTCTATGCCTGAAATCTCTCCTGGCAAAAGTTTTGTTGATATACTGCTATCAACAACTATTTCAGCAGAGTGAGAAAATATTAGACTGCTTGTCCTCTTAGCAATATGTTGTAATGTGCTCTGTGAAGTACAGTTCTTATGGTCCTTAATATCGTTAGGAAGTGGAAGGGGCAGTGCTCTGGCATCCTCAAAGATACCAGATATAAATCAAAAGTCCAGAAAAGAGACCTGCTTCAGATGGTGCTGCCCAGAGATGGTCTATTTATTCCCAGCCATAGCCTGCCCACAAGGCCTTCCTCTGCTGTACTTTTGCTATGTGTAAGAGAAGAAAGACTGTTTTACCTGGGAATATTGAGACAAAGATCAAACACTACTGGCTTTAGCAGATCCATGAAATTGTCCCAGAGGACCAGCAAACACTGCAGGTTCAGATAATTACTCATTGTTGGGGTTCATCTGATCAAAGGTGGAGAAGAGCACATCAGAGCCACCCATCTAGCTTAGTTATTAGTCAGTGGAGAGAACCAGGCATAGCAAGGTCTGTTATCTCACTCTAAAGTCAGTATCTAAAGTCAGTATCTGTGATATAAAAATCATATTTAAAATTGCCTATTTTTTTCTTTTCATTGACAATAGCAGGAGCCTAGGATGAGGAGCTCAGATGGAGAGAAGTGCACTACAGCCATCCAAACCGTAAGATGTATCTTTCTTTATTTAACCACAGCAGATATATTTTAGGCACAAAAGTCTATGCCCAATCAGTTTAAAATGAATAACCTGCAAAAGCATGTCATTGTAGGACTTGCTTATTGGTTTGCATGTAGCATATAATCAATGAACAGGCTTTGTTCTTCTTGCAATGTATTGAGTTTTATTTGATGACATTGCCAGTAAATTCCTGCACGGCAAGGGCACTGAGGCTGTTGCTAAGTGCCCGTTGGGAAAGATTATTAGATTATTCTGGCTGTTGCTTGTCTGCTTCTGCCCACTCCCATTTCTGACATGATCTGGGTACTTTAGGACCAGATTCCTTTCTTGTCAGAAGCAGCTGGCTGCAAACATCAGTAGGATGCAGATGTGTGTTTCCAAGCGCAGGAGAAACTACAAAAAAGGTATGACTTAACACAGGCAGTAAATTGCATTTATAAGAAGTACCTGGCCTCTAAGTAACCTCCTGAACTGTGGAAGCAAAGAGAACATCAATATAATGACTGGAGAAGTGGCGACAATTCATACTGTGCTTTAGCTTCATTTTCCCATGAAAGGGGATGCTCAGTGGGAAACCAAGAGATTTCAATGTGCTTTCCAGTCTTCCTCTGACTCTCAAGAAACAGAAAGGCTGGATGAAGATGGAAATGCCCCTACCTTAGCATTTCAAACAGAAATCTGCTGCAGCCACCTGTTTGCCTCCAGCACTTGCTGTTTTTCCTGACAACTTCTATTTTTAAACTGGCTGAATTCCTGTCTGTAAGGAATTGCCACAGCTACAATCACCTCTACAGTCTCACCCTGCTCTGGGTTCGGGATTACATTTCCTCATGTGTTRTGGTCTTGCTGCCATCATATGACTTTCGGTAGGCTGTTTCTCTAGTACCTTATCTACATGTGCTGCGTAGAAGTGACGGGAAATGAAAGGGAGAAATGCATCCCTATCCTTCTGTAACATCTTTAAGATGCAAAGTGCACTATATTTTGCTGATTGCTATTTTATATTTTTCACTTMTTACCTCTGACGCTACTTTAACTACGATCTTCATATTTGATTTCTGTGGCCATATGTGCTGCAGGCATGACCCAGGATCTCATTCTTAGTCCAGAAAGACCTTCTCTAGCCTGAGGGGAACCTGGTAGACTAGGAGCAGCTTCACTATATCGTCTGTGAAGAGCTCATTTTCATAGTTGCCAAGTCTGGTGGTCATGAGTGGGTGTGAGACTTGCTGCAAATCTTCCTCTTCCTCAGGGACTGTCCTGCAGGCTGCCGTATGTCAGATGTTGACTTCCCTAGAGCACATAGCAAGGGCGGTAGAGAAGTCTTTAAAACCACCTCAGCCTCCCTTGCTTTCAGCACGCCGCTGCACTGGTCCTCGTCGCACTGCACACAGGTATGGAGCTTAAAGTGGCTGCAGAACGACTGCATTAACCATGCCAGCAAGTGCATGTGGACAGTATCAAATGTTGTCCCAAGATGCCCAGAGGTCACGTACCTTCTGGTTCATAGTTACACAACAACTGCGCAATGTGCTGGGAGACTGTTCAAGGACATCCAGACATACACTGCTTTCTGCCTATGCAGCACAGCAGGGAACGGGTGGGCCAAATCCTGTGGGACCAGCAGGAGGGGCAAAACTGCAATGGGAGAAGGTTTACTCGGTGTCCTCCTCTGAYGTGGGACACTTGCGTCCTTTTCTCCCACGGCAGGTCCCTCTTCAGGCCTGCAAATGCTGAGGGGCCCTGGGAAACACCGGCGTTTCCAGAGCTGAACCCAAACCTGGCGGAGGCCAGTGCAGACTTGGTTTGCCCGGTGCAAACACTGGTATGGTTAGCTGTTGAGCTGGATCTGCCTAAGGAAACAAGCCCTTCGTTCGACCAGACTGGGCAGAGTTTTCCTCTCTGTCTGGGTAATACAGGTGCAACATCCAATCTTTTTACACGGTGCAGTTAACTACGGCTCCCTGCATCAAATGTGGGTAGCTGGCTCGCATTCAGAACGGGGAGAGACAGGCACTTGCAGGCAGGCAGGAGGTCCCACYGACTTCAGAGGACTATTCCAGGATAAGGAGCGCTTACCTCTTTCCCTGGCCTAGAGAGGGGGTCCAGACACTGACCTTTGATTGACGTCTAACTTCCAGACGGATAAAATGAAGGGTGGTGACTCCCACTTTTAGGGACCAAAGGGCCTGATTTTCTGCAGCCCTGCAGTTTATGGTGCAGCTCCCACTGCAGGGAGTGAGCAAGAAATGCTGCTGTTCTGATTTTGGAAGGCATTTACATTCACTTTGTACTGAAATAAATGACTGGATAAGATGGGGGTTAATGGAGAATCARATCCATTCTTGTTAACAAGGAGCCTATTGGTTACTCCTCCCTAACAAATTATTTGAAAATAACAATTTCCCCAAAACTTTGAAGGGGCTAGTTATTCTGTACAGAGATTATGAACGAAAGGCAATGATTCTTTATCAATGTGTGCCCAGCCTGCAGGAATTCTCCCAACACAATTTCAAACCTAAAACCCACTGTATAGTCTGCTTGCTTGCCAGCGCTCCATTTAATAAGTGCTGTGGTCACATCAAGCAGCCATTTAAAATAATACAGGTGTAATAGCTCTAACTCTTACTGGAAACAGAGGATATAGCAGCAAGAGACAGGACAAAGAGGATATTTGTTCTAACTGTTGGGGAAGAATTTTTTTTTTTACATTTTTGTCTTTCATACACAACTGCAGAAAGCTCTTGAGAGTTAAACACAAGCTGAAGGGAAAAGGAAAGTATTGGGCTGAATTAGAGTGAGAGAGTGATTCTCTTGACTCAGGGGCTGGAGAGAAGAGGGCAGCACAATATCGATCATATTTGGCAGTGATATCAAATAACTTGGGGCTAGCAATAAACAAGAGGACAGATCCAAAGAACAGGTGGCCTGAATCATAAGGTAGGACTTGACACTAAGTGATTTAAACTCCTACAATGGAGAAAAGCAGTGCAGATATATCCTGCGAGACTTAGGGACCTGGTGATAGCGGTAGGTTAGAAATGCGGAAATGGCAAGCCACATTCGTGGGTACCCATGAAATGATAATAGCTCCTTGTATTCATGCTCAGTGCTTGCAAGAAAATATATGGCTTGTGCATCTGACTGCATTGACTGTGCAGACAAATCAGGGCTGAGTTGTGCACACTTTTTTTGTGCATAGCGTACAAGACTTTCTGAAAATAAAGCTTCTAATGTGCATAATCTGGAAAAAGAGTCCCACTTAAAGAAAAGCTCTTAAAATCCTTGAATAATTGAATTCTGTTTCAGAGCAAGATTACTACTAAATGACATTTTTCCTCTGGGTACCTTTCAACCTAATAAACTATTGCTGAAAATCAGTATGAACTTACGTTAATAGTTTTTCAGACTTACCTCTAGCGTTTTGGAGGGTGGGTGAGTTTGGGACTGGCTCTCCAGTCTGTAGGCAGGACTTTGAAAAACACCCAGACTTTTGTTATTTTTGCAGATCAGCTGATCCAAAATGAGGCATGTGCTCCTAAGCAGTTTAGAATTCAGCTATACACCATGTTAAGGAGCCTTAACAAGGTAGTATGGACAGGATTCATCTAGCGAAATGCTGGCATCTATGTTCCCCATGTCTCCACCTGAACTGCTCATCTGGACACCCGGCAGAGTCAGCTGAGAGGACTGGGTAGATTGAAGCTGCATTTTGTCTATTTTTACAATGTTTTTTAAAACAGACAGATTGAATCATTCGCTACAAGTCTCTATCTTCAGTGACTATCAAGATAGAATGAGATGCCAGGCTGCTTTGTGAGCATATAAAGTTAAATGATTTTAATATACATTAATAACACTGTTGCTTGGCCATCAATAATTGACTATGGACAATCTATTAGCTCTCCCCACTTGGAAAGTAATGTGATTTAAGCCTTTATCGCTCTGCTTAAGGTTGATCTGTATTCTTTTCTACTGAATTTTGACTTATCGCCTCTTTTTTGGGCTTCACCTCTTACTGTAGTGACATGGGCAGTTACTTCAGTTCAGGTGACTGGAAGTGACTTGTTGGGCCTCAGCTGTCAAGTTACTGTCTGAGCCCTGCATATCTTTTGAGAAGTCCAGCCTTTGTCCACAACATTCATTTGATCATATGGTAAAACTATTCAATATCTATGGCATAAATGATTTACCCTGCACTCAGAAAATCAGACAAAGTCTGCAATGAAGACAGATTTCTAAACAGGCTTGCAATCATTTTTCCTTTTTTTCTCCCATAGCATTGAAAAACCTACTATCAATTACACAACTTAACATAAAAGACCCATGCAAAATCCCACTTCTTGCATAGGCTCTGATTGCTTGCACTGTCACCAGGAGCACTGAGGGGTGGCTTGGTCAGAGACAAACAGGCATATCTCAAAAAAAACCCATGCCATTCCTGACTTTGCAAGATGTGGAGGAGGTACAGGACTGGGAGCTTGAAAATCTACTTGCATAATGAGATGAAAATTTATTTCCTGATGAGAATATGCCTTCAGCTTGTTCTTCCACACTATAGATAAGCAGAAGGAGGTTAGGGAGAGATTTTGTGGCACTGGTAAACCAAAGATCAATCAGCAGCAACAGCCTTGTGGCATAACACACTTTGTATTCTGCGTGTGGTGTTAGCCAGACCGCTAAATACCAAGATAACAAGTGAATATGGTTTCAGCACTGGCTGAAGTGAGCTCCTCACACTGATATGTTTGGCTTCTGCAACTTTGACCTATCAAGCATGAAATAAGGCAGTATTTGCAATGCGCTATTCATAAAGGCTGTCTTTTTCATTCTATTTGCATGGGAACTAATACCTGCCATGTAGCATACACTGCTTGGACTATGCTGAAGATGATTAGGCACTATGGCAATACAGTCAGTCAGTCCAGAGGGGGAAAATATGTAGGTACTCTTCCTCCACTCTCAGGAACTGGAGCAGAGCCAGCCATGCAATAGCTCAAGAAGTCCTGCTCACACAGGTAGGTTCAACCAGCAGGATAAAATGATAAAGTGATGCTTTGTCCGTGTTCCAAAAAATAAATCAGTGAATTGAGAATTAGAAATGGGAGCCACGACCTTGCCTCCAGATCAGGGGAGCTCTGGTTTGGAGTCCTGAATGCCAGCCAACCTTGTCCATCTGCAATGGCATGGCTCAGGGCAAGTCAGAAAATTTATAGAAACACTCGCAGGCCTGTCTCAGGTTGTGCTCTCCTGGCCAGAACTCCTGAGTCTGCTGTCCGCTGCATGTGGACGTGAGCAAAATTGGAAAGCCTGCATGCAATTAGAAGTGCAAACATCTGTTTCATGATTCACAGGCAACCTAGAAGTGAATGGCAGTCATTTAAAATTCCTGCAGCTGCCAACTCTCATGGCTTTAAAATGTTGTTTTCTGAAAGTCCCTGATGTTGAGGTCATATTTGGTAATGAAAGAATCTCATTTTTTCCTTAAATGGTTTCCATGCTAACCCTTAGTGTGGAACTGAGACTCTTCTGCATCTCTTGAAATCTTCTTAACAGAACTGACTGCATTTCTGGAAGGCTTCTTTTATTGAAAACATGCTATTAGGCTTGGACCAAGAGTCCTGAGGTGAAAGTCTAAGCTTCCACCATTCAGAACATCACACCAAATTATTTAACAGTCTTTGCTGACATTAATATTTATCCATATAAATATTTAAAAAATAGATGGTAAATGAAAGTAATTCAGCTTTTGTTGTTTTTTTTTAATCTTGTGGGGTTTTATCACTTTCCTGATTTTTGAATGTTTGGAGATATTGGCTTCACCCTTCACTCTGAAAATATATTGCCATTTATTTTATAGCTAACACCTAGAACTACTACAAAGGAGAGAGATCAGAGAAAACAGTCAATAGGGCAGAGACAGGGATGGATATGAGAGTAGCATCATCAAAGGCAATGGCCCTGAACTCTACCTCTTGCTGAGAGCCAGGCCTCTGAATTATTTTTAGCTTCACAACATCTGTGCTTAGGTGTAGCACTACTATTTTTGGTTTACAGATGGGAAAATAGGATACTATGAGGTTATACAACACAACCACAGTCATTCAAACAGTCTTTCAGAGAGTGGGGAATTGACATGGTTTTAAAAATAAGGACGTCTGCAGTTATTGCATGGCCCACAGTAGCAATGCCTACACGAGCAAGTAATTTGGTACATCAGAGCATTTGGCGGTGACGCCCTTTTTGTCTACAGTGTGTGTGGTTGCGGGGTTAATTCTGATGAGTTTCAGTCTGGTCCCCTGGACCAAATGTCCCCATCCCTTGYGTTGCCCCAGGAAAGCTGCTTCACAACCCTTTGCCCCTCGTCAGGYTGCCCAGGGCCGCGCTGGGCTTCTGCAGGCCGTGCAGGGGACAGGAGCRTGCCACTTCCCTGCCACCACCACCAGGCAGGACTTCACACCTGGGAGCAAACCGCATTGGTGTAGGTGCTCCTGCCTCATTTCACTAGGAAGTCATCCTTTATACAAAAACATCCTATATAGCCTCTGCACAGCCAGCTGCTCTGGACACTTCGGTGGGGGTTAGATTTCACTGTGGCCAACAAGCCAGGCAGCAAACTGACACAACGCTCGTCCTTTACCAACAGTTTATGCACAAAAGGTAGAACGACTGTCTCCCATGACCCTGACGCATCTCTCCCAGCTTCCAGCCTGTAAGTCCTTCTCATATGAGATGCAGCAGGATACAGGATCATGGACCAGACTGCACATTACAGCTGCGGCTTAAATAATTCAGTCCAGTCCAACAAGCTGTCTGCTCAGGAGCTCCCAGGGCTGCACTGAGACTGGGAATGAAATCTTAGCAGCGGAGCTGGTGATCTGCTGTTCTTCTGGTATTTTCTAGGCAGCATGAGGAATTCTCCACAGAGTAAAAATCTGTCAGAAGTTATAAGTAATGGATACACTGGTCTCTGAGTAAAGAGCTCGCAGCAGAACTATTCCCGTATTTGTATTCTAGAGCTTGTCTCTAACCCTAAATGTTCAAAAATCAGGAATCAGGCGCAGAACTGTGTCTTTAAAACTGTGAGATCTAGACAAAAAAAATCTTTTCTTTGGCCTTCTGTTGAGTATTTGAGCCACTAGATCTATTTTTCAAGTCGTTTCCTGCAATTGCAAGGACAAGGAACTTGGAGTTCAGACTGTGGCAAAATGACTATCCGAGTCAGGAAATAGAAGTGTACAAAAATAGGCACCAGAAGATGGGAGGTAGAAACAGTGAATCTTTCAGACAACTTTCCAGGTGAGAACTGAACCCAATCAGACAATTTTGCAGCATTGTAGGTGCACACTTAACCTTTTACTTCAGTTCTTCAGTCACTTCTTCTTCAGACAATTCAATAGATTGCTTCTTCAATGTCTTGGTTGAATTAACCGAAGGGGAAAAAAGTCTCTCTCTGAGGTTAAAGCACTGGAACTGGCATTTTAATACTTATTCCTGCCTATGGATTTTGTGGGTGAAGCTGGAAAATCCTTTAGGGGGAGATTCCATACGTTGGGTGGCCAAAGAGCATTCCCGTTGCGCAATTGTGGCCACCCAGCGACTGAGCTGTCCGAGTTGAAGACACTGCACCTCAGCTGCAGCACAGTACCTGACCATGTGCACACTCCTCTGCTGGTGTCATCTTAAAACAGAATGGATTAGTTTAAACCTCACCTGAAGGTGGCTTTGGGTGAGTTGTGGTATGACCTAAAATGCATGCTACCACAGTCACTTGCAGTCATGTGAACATAACTTAAATACCTTTTTTTAAAAAAACTCTAATATGTTCATTGTGCATCTATAAATGGGACAACAATATTCCTTTTATCTGTTTCATTTGTTTACATCTTTGGCTTCTGCATAAATTAACTATATATTTGTTCTGGTCTCAGCACAACAGGGTGAGAATATTGTCTTAGGTTATTAGATATGTTTCGATAGAGATATTGTAGACTATCAACAAAAAAAGATTTTGTAGCATACAAACCATCAAGAAGAAAGATTAGAGTTTTATTGTCCTGGGAGGTGATGATTTACATTTCCTAAGAAACATGAAACTCTAACAAGTCCTAAATTGTCAGATCTTTAAATTTTAGCACTATGTTTTATAGCTGCTGTGAAAAAATGGTTTTAAAGTTATATCACTTTATTCAAACAAAATTTATTGGCTCCAGGTCAGGAATAACTTGGAAAACTTAACGGCCTATGACACATTAATTAACAAGCTGTTCTGCACTAGCAAGAGTGAGACTTACGGGCATTAAGAAAAAGACATTCAGGTGCGCAGGAAACTTTACTGAGAGAGATAAAACTGTCCTGGGAACCTCAAAAGTTCATCAGCATCTGAGCAGGGTTTTCAGAAACTATGTTTCAGAATCAGATACATAAAATGGTTTTTCAGAGCTCAGGAATACGTCTGTGCTTCAGATTAGAGGTGTTAGGGAATGAGGCTGCAATAGCAGAGGCACCAAGCATGCATTTACACAGGTGAATTACAAATGCAAGGTGCAGATTTTGAATATTGAGGGTTTTGTTGCATCTTTTTGTGTTGTCTTTTACAGTCTCTTTTTTTTACACAGAATAACTTAATTCCCTTTCATATAATTTCACTACGAATCATCAAAAAACTTTGTTAGACTCAGTCAACAACCATGTCTTTTCTTTACAGTCAGCCTGGCCAGTTACAACACTGATGCAGTAACCATGGAAATGGATGCCCAGTAGCATCTCAGAATCCTTTAACCACGGTAAAAATGAGTTTCCTCAGCTCCTTCTTTGAAATGTTGAATATCTAGCAGAGAATGCATTTATTCCAACAGTGAATTACAATACTATGCCATCAAGCTGGAAAAAGGTCTTCTCTCCTGCATGGAAACAACGTAGTAGGAAGACAGCGTCAAGCTGTGCGTTTCCTCCTTCTGTTTGGCACAGTTTTGTGTATTTGTAGGGCTGAACACACTCGCACAATTGACAAAAGAATAAAATTATCGAGAGCTGGAGAAATCCTATTGATCAGACATGAAATGGAGTGACTGAAATTTCTGACTGGTCTTAATATAAAAGCCATTCACATCCTCTTTCCAAACATATGTGATATGTTGGTGAGGGCATATTGCTTGTCTTTTTATTTTCTTTCAGAYGCCTTACTTGTGAGGGTTTCAGTTGGTTGATTCCTTAGTAACTAGTAGATTGAAGTTCTTTATGCCTCTCAGCAGACATCATGACTCAGACAAGAGCGCTACCCTCAGAGGCAGTGCACACCGTCGTCCTGCAAGCACTGTGGGCCGTTCTCCATCTCCGGTAACTCAGTAAATGGTAACTTCATGCTCTGGAAGTGACATTTCCYTTTCTAATTTTTGCCCAGTTGTTTTGGCTAAGCCACTTCTGAGTTTAACTGAAGAATTTTATCAGAATTATTCAGCTGCTGAACTATTTTATCTTTGTTTCATTATGCGTAATGATGTATCTCTGCAAGACAGTTATTCCAGTATAATTCCAATGAAGCAGTTCAAGTCAGGTTAGCACCTCACTTGGGATTAGACAAACTCAGACTATACATTTGCCACAGGCTCCAAGTACAAAAAAGGACCATGGGTTTGCTGAAACAGTGCCATGATTGTGTGGCTGGCTTTCATCTTCCTGTGCCATAGGTACCCACCTGCAAAACGGTGATGACAGTAGTCCTCTCCCTGATAGGGGCTTGTAAAAACAAATTCATAAGAACCTTGAGTGCTGCCCGATGCTTTGGAGGAGTTATTACACAATTCAGTCAGGATACGTGCTATGCTTAGCATCAGTCTGTCTCCAGTGAAGAGCTGGAAAAACTAAGTAGGCGTTGCTGACTCCCAGAGGCTGGAATGAACTGGCATGCCATGTGGATCTGAACATCTCTGTCCCAGGGAAATTAGTGCTGATGCTGTTCTTCCATGCTGACTGCAATAAAATTTGTGCTTCGTTCTGAGAGAAAATGCAAAACTCAAATCACTGTTTCTGCAAACCAGCTGCTCTTCAGAATACTGCATCTCATCAACAACCTTTAATGTGCTTTTTTGACTGCTTGCCTACTGAGAAGCAGGCAGGAATCTTGCAGGTTTACCCTGTGGTCTGTTCCTCTTTTATTTACCTTTTGATTTCCCCAGACTAGGTTCTTAAAATAAAATTCTGAAGGTTAATAGTCAGTTTTGTTTTATAACCTGTTGTCCATACCTTGTACCCACCTCCTAACATTTCTCTAGCAATGTGATCAATTTGATGTAAATATGTGTATTATGTGTAATAATCAACTGAATACTACTAAAATGCTTTTAGCATCTGATTTTCATGTTAAGTCACCAGTGACTTAGCAG
Organism: Apteryx rowi; assembly: GCF_003343035.1. Classification (NCBI taxonomy): domain Eukaryota; kingdom Metazoa; phylum Chordata; class Aves; order Apterygiformes; family Apterygidae; genus Apteryx; species Apteryx rowi. The sequence continues at coordinate 78,742 of NW_020450463.1, read as the reverse complement.
TGAATTTAATGAGACATCAGTGCGAGTTTCTGCTTCTCACAATTGCAGGAGAGAGTTGCCAGGTCTCCCACTGAACCACAGGACCTGCACGTCGCAAGCTCTGTAGTGACACGTTCCCAGGAGAGGTAATAAGTGAAGAGCAGCATTTAAGAGATCTTTGTTCAGGCCACAAAATTCAACCACTGATGTAATCCTTTTAAGACTTAAATAAATATTTTAATATCTTTTTCTTTGATTTCTGCTGCCTGAGCCTGTATGTTTTATTCTGGCTGCATTTTCAATTTGTCTTGCAATCACGGAAGAGAGACTCTTAAAAAAAAAAAAAGAAAGAAAGAAGGGTRAAATTATTATAAAAATACATGATCTGGAAATAAAATTTCCTAACTAATACCAGCTGGGAACCAGGATCAAAACCATGAGAACCAACACCAGTGCATCTCTCTCTTGCCTCCACAAGCATTTGCTCCTTTTTCTTCTTTGTAGGAAGCAAGAAGCCCAGACCAACTTGCTACCTTGCTGAGTGCATCTATTGAAGCCACATATCTGGTCACAAATCATTACATGACACACCATTGCAAAAACTTGCAGATACCTAGGAAACATCAAACATGTCAAAACCAGGCTCTGAGCTACACAGGGACAGAAGTGGCTATTGCTGTAACTTGGTGTAATCTCAGCTGCAAAAAGATTCCTTTTTAAAATTACTGTTAACCCTTATGAATTCTGTGCTCCTTTGCTGGAAATCTTTTAAGCCTGTCTTATATTTTTCTCTAAGAGTTTTTCAAACAGATGTAATGTGGTACTATCGAAGTCAGTATTGGATCATGCCACTTAAAAGAACCAGAGATTTGTCCTTTTCAGTGAAGCGCGTGATAGCTGAAGAGAAATAAATGTTCATCAGCTGACACAAGTCACTGCAGCACTCAGCCAAAAAGCAGCACTCACAAGGCAGGAGAAATGACTAGCTCTTGTCCTACCCTGTCACTGGGGCATTTGCAGCTGGTTAATGGAGAAAAGCACTGTTTCCCACCTATATTCTGAATTTTAAAACTCCAGCCATTTTGTGAGGTGCTCTTAGAGCAGGACAGCTAAAACAATTGTGAAAAATAGCAGTATATCTTTTCACTGAAAAAGGACCAAATTTCAGAATTTCTAAGGTTTTCCTCTATTTTCTTTCTCCGTTTCTGGTATATCAAAGCAAGATAGCTTTTACATGCTGAGTTGCTTTGAAAGGAAGGAAATTCAAAGCCTGAATCTAATCCACAGCCAAGTGTATTATGAATACTTGACCCTTATGATTTTATGTATTATGTATTATGAACACTTGACCCTTACGATTTTATGACCCTTAAGATTTCTGCTGTTGGATCAGAAGGAGACACACATGCCATGAAATCAGGTTCCTGCAGGAATAAAATTTCAAGCCTCTGGGGCAGCCATGAGCGACAAGCGTATTTCCCACACACACACCCYGAGCTTATACATGGTCACCTTTAACGCACCTCTATGGTTTGCACAGTGTCACTACATGTTTTAGTGATTTGCTGTATTTAGATGCATTAAATGCATATCACACCTTGACCCCCATATAGATATTAATGGGAAGAGGATGGTCTTTCTTCCATCCTTCGCTTCCCAGAAAAACGAATCCACCACATTCAAGGTACTCACTCATCCATAACTGCGTAACAGCGAATCCTCAGTAGTGCTGCGGTTCAGATCAGGAGCGCGCTTTTGGAGCAAATCTCCTGATCTTCCTGCACTTCGGTCTGTGCCCCGGAGCGGTGCTGGAAGAGAGGACCTGGAGTCCTCTCAGCTGAAACGAAACCAGCAGAGGTGTTCCCCGGGCACCTCTCGCCTGCTGGCTGCTGATGGGCGTCCAGACCTCCCACCAGGCTAGAGCTAGTCCACAGCGAGTCCCCTGAGATAGTTAGGGTGCATTTCAATTTGTGTTTTGGTGATCTCTTAAACGGAAGCTTCATCCAGATAACTGTGTTTGATAATTACTGATAGCCCATTACTACATGAGTTTATCTATTCCCTTTTGGAGCCTGTTTGTATTTTGGTCTCCACCACATCTTGTAGGAAAAAATCCAACTGTTGATTTGCACATTCTATTAACCATTTCCTTCCCTTTAAACCTGTTACCTGGCAATTTACCTGGATTCTCTCTAGGACATATATTATGAGAAGTAATGAATACTTTTTTCCTTTTCACCTTCTCTGTGATGTTCATAATTTTACAGACCTCTGTCACATCCCCTCTCTGTTCTTTTTGCTCCAGACTGAAGTCCCTTTTAAAGTCTTTCCTCATACAAAAGCTGTGAAATTGTCCTTGTTGCCCTTCTCTGTACTGTTTTAAGTTCTACTGAATCCTTTTGGAGATGGGGCCACCTGAACTGCATAAGCTATTCCACATGTTGGTGCATTAAAGATAAGCATGATTAACCAGTCAGTCCTTTCAGAGGAAACTAGAAAACCTCACTCAGTATTTATTTGCTGCATTGATAACCCTGGCTGCATCTTGGCACTTTGAAATTGTATTTCAAGAGAACACTGGGGAAAAAGGACTCCAAATCTGTAATGAAGCAGGGGCAGAAGCACAAAAGGATTGTTTGTATCATCTGATCTTAGATTAAATGAACTGGGGAAAACCACAAGAGAGCTGGAAGGCGAAGTAATGAATTTGCAGTCTTTGAGGAATCATCTCAATTCAAGTGACAACTGAATGCCGAAGTTACAGGCAGCTGAAATTAGGGCAAAGCTCACCTCTGAARTGCCGAATGCTGTGCCAGAGAAAGAGATGTGCAGTAAATCTGCCATTCAACTTACCTGAAATGTTTTCCAACAAGATGCTGCAGCAGCAAAAATATTATAGAGCTGACCAGAACAGAGAAATTATCCTTTCCAAATTGGTGTGTTTTCATAATGTGTATGATCCTGCCCCTTTACAGTAAACAGAAGCTTTGTCATTACATTCAAGAAAAGCAAGAAAAAAATAGTTTCCCAGACACATTTTCAACTCCTAATTTCTAATGGACTAGAATTTGTCTATAATTCTATTTTACAAAATGGCCAAAGTGCATTTGTGTGCTTTCTCCTGCTCTGTCAAAAGTAACTCATCCATCTTGCTTTTTAGCAAAGGCAAGTGCATTTTCAAGAGCACCCTGAAGCTGCTGCAGAAGTTACTGCTTGAGGATGACTCTGAACAAGCATGTATGTGCACCTTCTAATCCAACACATTGAGATTAACATTACAGCCATTAAAGCTCTAATTCTGAAGTGTCATTTCACAGCTGAGAAGAAGAATCGTTCATCAAAACTTCCTGAGAGACTATGTAGTGTTCATTAAATATTTCCTGGATTCTGCCAACTCTCCAAACTCTTGCAAATGAACTTGTTTACAAAGTCTGACCTCCATTTGCAGTTCTTGCCAGYACCACTTTGTCTCTGCACGAAGAGCTGGATTCAGCCCCATGATGTCATTGAATGGAATAACAATRAAAATATAAGGAGAATAATTAAAGATGAACCTGCACTTAGAGATCAACAGCCAGGGTCTGCAGTGGGCCTGGGGCAAGACAAGGATGTGAGATGTCCCCACTTGTGTTAATTTGGTCCTTGGATCACAGGGCAGTGCAGAGCTATGCAACAGGCTGCTCAAGGCCACCCAGGGCTCTTTACACTCAGTCCCCAAAGCACCTGGACTTCTGTCTCCTCTTCAGCCTTTTTTCTTGTTTAAGTGGCTGGATAACCAGATGATGCCAGCTGAAAACACATGACTTTCATGAAACTTCAAATGCAAATAAAGTAATCTATTTTTGTATAACTACCCTGGGGAGGATAGAGCTAAGTCTGATGTGTGGGCTGGCCAAAAAGATCAGTGGTGATGTACCAGTACGTAATGCAACGGTGGATGTCAGGTGATCTGACAGCACCATTTTTATTTTCCTGTCTAACTGTTCACTTTAGTTTGTCAGCTTATCATTCCTTTCTGGAAGGTAATCTAATGTAATGTACTGTCATACTCCCCTTCCACAAGAGTTTCTTTGAGAGGGCTGCTACAGTGCAAGAAACAGAGTCTATTCTAATATTCTGCTGCTGGGATCTGATAAAGAATGGCAGCAAATGTGTTTTCCTCGTTGCTCCAACTAGGTGGTAGGATTATAGATTTCTACTACAACAAAATGAATAAAAGTCATTTTAGGATAACAACAGAAGCAAAAATGAGAATTGAAGAAATGCATTTGCTTTTGGTCGTGTGACAATCTGAAAACACCCCAGCTGTTTTCCTGTAGGGTTTTCTTGTTTTCTTCTTTTCTCACATTTTAGAAACCTAAACACACACACATGCATGCACACACACATGCATGCACACTACTTAAATCTATTTCCCTGTTAATCTCACTCTTTTATTTTGCAAACCCAGTCACCAAAAGCTCGGTGACTGTCAGTAACAGGTCTGTTCTGACCCACCTACCACTTTTTCTGCTCATAGCACTTCTTTTTGAAGATAAAGTCTAGTAGCTTAGACTGCTTTCCAGGTATTATTTTTCATAACTTCCATATAAAGAGAAGTTTGACTCTGGCCATGAGTCACAGAGTCAAGGTGGGGGAGAGGACACTGCTGAGCCCATGGGGCTGGACGCTGCACGTGTTTTGGCATGCTCTGAAATTTAAGTGACTCTTACTACGCACTGGCGCCCTTGCATGGAGGCATGTTGAGCTGCAGGCAGTGGCTGCATGGCTGCACGGCAGCTCTGACCTGCATAAAATCCTCACAGGCTGCTGCCAACCGATASACATTAAAGCTCCTCTGTTGGCCGCCATAATTTACAGCCTTGGCGGAGGTGGACCTGCAGATGCAGAGGCTGAAGAAGCCATACAGGGTTCCCAGACAGTCCCTGTGTAGCTGAGAGCCCTTCTCCCATGTCCCTGGCACTTTATAATGCTCTGAAAACTCTTGACTTACACAGACCAAGGTACTCCCACATGCCTGTGTCTTGGGAGACACAGGACTGGACTACTCGCAAACACTTTGGTTCCTAATTTTAGAAGATGGGAATTAACTTTTCCACAAAGACAAATTTCCCTTTTCTGTCCTCAACAGTTTGTGGGATATCATAAGAGAGGCCTGGGGAATACTGAACTCTTATCCACTGTGTCTCAGCTCAATACAATTTTTTTTCTGCAGCACAATCTCAAACCAGCATATCTTTCAGAAGGCTGTACAGTAAGTGGGAAAAATGGGAGAATTTCTCTGAGCAAGAAAAACTGCAGGCAGAGTTCAAAAGCAACCTCGTGACCATGTGACAAGACCTGGGTTTGATCATGGTGCTGATGCCTTCAGCGATCTCTGATCATTTCACTTCTGCTTTGTTTCATCTTTCACTCTTTAAATGTAAGAGGTCAGAAGTAGTATCATGCCTTTAAGTTTTTCCTACACTAAGCAAGTCAAGACCAGATCCTATCTGGACCAATAACATTTTGGGACAGTTTTATTTTAAAAATACACAAGAAAACATGCTCATAATTCCGTGATGGCACTTTTCTACATAAAGCCTTGAGCATATTTGTTCTTAGAAAACATGGAGTCTAGGACATATAGGGCATTGTGTAAAACCCAGAATTCATTCTTAATGCCTTTTAAAATCCTCAAATGCCTATAGGCTTTTAGAAAAATAAAAAGGGAAAAAAATGGAACACAATATTTTCAGTACAATCCCGAGACACCGCTTCCCCTATGAACAGTGATATATTCCCTATATCCTCATTAGCAAGCTTTGGGAGAGAGAAAGTAGAAAAGCCTTCAGGAGATATTAGGGGGAGAAGAGAGAAGAGTACAGAAGAAGCTCCAGTCTGGCAGCTAAGAAAAGCAGTAATACAGCTCAGGCTAAAAATAACTTCTTTTTGGGTGACAGAATCCAGACACGGAAGGAACTGGAATTCATGTCACTCAGCTCTGACCGAAGCACACGCAGCGAGAATATAAGCAAAGAAAGGATGATAAAACAGAGTTATAAAGCAGTGACTCATGGGATCAGAAAGCAAAGGCATTCCAGTTCCCACGCTGAAGAAACCCAGCTAGCTGGGCACACCCGTAAAATAATAAAGCAACTCAATGCTTTAATAGCATAGGAATGTCAAACTCTCCTTTGCCAGAGATTAATCTCTCCTTTCCAAGCTCCTCTCAGCTCGCCTTGTTAGTCAGGCACTCTTGACCTCAATGCAGCTTTCTGCTAGGCTTAAGGTAGGGAGCACCGAGATGACAGCTGAGTYGGAGGAGTGCTGGGGAGGACAATTCGAGAGGACAGAAGAACAAGAAGTTTCTTTTCTTTGAAACATCTTTGCTGGCTTCAGTTTTCCTGTGCTGGCRTTGTTATATCCAGCACTGTTAGGGGCATGATGAATAGGAGCAGAAGCAATTATGGTGGGTCCGAACTGCAGGGTGCACATCATGTTGAGTAATGCTGAAAGAGGGAGTGTAGCCTTGACAAATTCACCCTGAAAAGATGTATAAGTGAAATCAAAGCGCTTCAGCTGCATAACACAACTGCATACGCTCACAGGGATCCCTGTCTTGGGCAGTATGCCCTGGGAAGGCCTAACATCACAATTTAATAACTTTTGGCTTTAGCAGTTCTGCCAGGTGATGCTGGGCCAGACAAATTGGGAGAGCAGCCAGTTTGGACTACAGCACTGGGGAGCAAGTGGCCAGCAGCACAGAAGAGTTTGGCTTGCCCCAATGTCCCTGCTGTCCTATGAGTAAAAGATGACCAGCTCCCATTTGTGTCTCTGAACCCATCAGGCTGAGAATAAAGAGGGAGAAAAAGGCTGCCCTGTCGATCCAGGCCTGGAGGAGAGGAGCAGAGAGGACCTTCTTGTCACCTCTCAGTGCCAGGAAAACTGTCTGGGACCGGAGGAAGGTTCAGGGGTGAAGGGATGCCGAGCTCCTCCATCACCATGAGCCACAATGGGACGTGACTCTTTGTATCTTGGTACCGACACCCCTCTTCTCTACCTCTCTGAAATTCGCTGGCCCTTACTAAGTTCCAGGCTCCTCATCTTTGTCAAGACTGGTCTAACAGCTGGATATGAAAGATACTGGAAGGAAATGACTCACAGACAGACAGAGAGAAATGCAATTGCATAAGCTTTGTCCCATTGGAAAGCAGTCTTAAAAAATCCTCTCCGCTAACTTTCTTGTTATTATCAAAATCTCTTCAAAACAGGATAAAAACTAATAATCAAACTAAAAGGTTGCTGCTTAGAAGAAGTTAAGTTTGCTGTTTCTCCTTGTACTTCAATTGACCAAAAGTCTGTCCAGCTTACAAGAAAAATATTCTGGCCCAAATTATTTATTAGAAGGTTTAGACTCCACCATCAAGAACAAGCAAATACAATTCTGTCTAGTGAAAATACTGCAAGCAAGATTACAAAGTGTATCAGTTCTGCTTCAAAAACTAGCTGCTCTAAACTGTAACAGCCACCATGCATTTTGATAATGGCAACTTATTTGTAAAAAACCCTGCCTCAGAACTCTTATCCTACACTTTTATTTTTGACCTCATGATAAATCATTTTCCCATTTATAGACATTTGGGTGGTTATCTATAGAGTTATTTTTGTGCCAGAACAGTCTTGAATGACATATCTCAACATACAGTCAACACAGCTGTACAATGTCCCTGGCTGTAGGAATAAGAGTCCAGGACCTCCTTCCTCATCAAAGTAACTCTGATAATCTTTCTATATAACCAGCACTGTATGGAATTGTTCAGTCCTTTAAAATACAAGAACAGCTAGTATAAATCCCTCTCAAAGTAAATAAAACCACAGAGCAAGCAGTTTGACTTCCTGCTAAAACCTCAAGTATTTCCCAAATCCCTCCCTCAGCTTCTCCCAACTACTGATGAAAAAGTCAAACTCTCCTTGTCGGCTCTCCAGAGGGGACGTAGATGAGAGTCAAGGAGCCATGACTTCTCCTTTATTTTCAAGCTGCTGTGTGTGAAAAGGAGAATTATTATAAGCTCAGCACTGAATAACCTGATCTCTCTCTTTCTCTGCATGCATACTTTGGCCCAAGTTTTTCCAACAGAGCATGTGCTGTTACAGCAGCTATGAAATTGGGAATTTGATAGGGAATTTAATAGGGAATTTAAATACAATTGTAGTTGTGCRGGTATCTTGATGACCTGGTTCCACCCCAGGAAAACTTCATTTCCATCCCATTTCCCCTCTGGGAAGAGTTCCACATACCAGTTTGAAATGCCTGTGTGGCATATGCCCGAATCCTGGACCGCTCTGACAACCGTGCGGGTGTGTAAAGCAGGCCAGCCTTCCTTTCTCTGCTTGGCAAGAGTAGCGCTGGAAAACAGCTCCGGAGGGAAGGAACTGAGGGACAGAGGGGGCTTCGCTGATCGTTCCTGTGCTCAGCATTGTATCGAGCCATTTCCAGCTCCCTGAGAAGCCCACGGTCACCGGACTTAAAGCCATATTAGTCCCTCAGACCACAAAACTAGGGTATTAAAGCTGCAGTCCAGCCTTTCATGCCCAGATCACTCTGCCTGTCTCTTAAAAACTGCAGCTGCACTGCTTGAAATAATATGCAAAACCAGGTAATAGGAAATGCTAGGAGGAGCAGCCTTGTGATGTCTCCAGGATGCTTGGTGCCTGCTGAGCTAGAAAGGCTGAGAAGAAACCRGCAGGCGTCTCCGTGTTTGCCCAAGGTCTTCCATCCTGTGTCTGAAGTCTGACAGCCCAGCCTGTGATCCAGCCTGTCTGCCTGCAAATGAAAAGCATCAAAAAGCAGCTTTCATCATGCTAAAACTGCAGAACATATATTTCTATGAAGGACAGATATCAAAGCAAGTAGTAATGTAGGCCACAAGTACTAATAATTACTGGTTAATGGTTGTTGATACAGAATTAAGGAGAAAGAGGTAAAGGCTCAGTGTAGTCCATTAAACAACTTGAGCAAAATCCCTGTGGTTGGAGTATTGAATTATCCTACTCTCTGACCCAGCCAACCTGGGAAAGGACAACTTTAGTCCAAAGAATTGTTGTTGGGATGTTGCACTGCCAGATCATCCAACATCTTGTCAACCTTCCTCTTAATAAGAAATTGCACATTGCTACACTTTCCACCCATTTGGTTTCAAAGTACTTTGCAAACTCAGCAACAATTAGGCAAACTTTGGCTCAGGCAGCACTTCACTCACCACCGAAATCGGGCTGCGTGTTGTATAGAGAAGTGAAAATAGGAAGTGATAAAAAAATGCTCCCTCTCTCTTTCTACTCAGAGCAGCAGAGAGATGTTACACAGGTGGGATGCAACTGCTCCAGGTAGGTATAAGCCTCAACATGTTCCCATGATGAGCACACCACAGTTTTTAATGACTTGGTTAATCAGACCTATCATTTAGGTAGGACATAGAGCATCTACCATGCCAGTTCCACCCCATACAGCCCACACAGCCTGGTCCTCCGCCTCTGAGAAAAGCCATCTCTCAGGATGCAGAAGGTCCAGGAGCTTCCTCCCTGGGGAAGGCATGCAGTGATTTGCTCAGAAAGGTGGCTGCCTCCTAACCCCCTTCAGGTATTAATTAGCTTGTGACCTGAAAATAGAAATAAACTGCAAATCCCTTCCACAAATGCACATATGCTTTTATTCTGTCTAGTCTAATTGCAGGTACTCCTGTTATCCAAACAGGTGCCTAATCTTTCCCTAGCTCCTGTTCAATCGTCTGTATAAAGCAGCTGATCAAAATTTCGGGACCTTGTCCCTCTGTGATATCTGTTCCAATCCTCTGCAGGAAGTTTCACTGGGGAGGAGGTATAATTTCGATTTCTGCATGGTTCCTCAACATATACAGTCAATATTTCTTTCTCATGAGGGGAACAAGAAGTCTAATCTATACCAACACAGCTGAAGTATTTATATTCATTGGCTTAAGGACTTCAGTCTACAGACTATATTCTTTATGTCTGTTCCTACACGTTCTGGTGTCCCTTGAGTCGGCCTGTTTTGGCCTCTGTAATGTGCATTGACTTAGAGCATGGCAGAATGCACCRAATTTCCTATAGTCCTGCACTGATTTGTTGTTCATTTCACATCAGCCAGGGGCTCAGTCCTCACTTTTCTTCCATGGGCAGCTTGGCTGAAATTAGAATTGACAGAATCAATTTCTACTGGCAAATCAGGAAAGTTAATCGAAAAAGGTAAAAGTGCAGGGATTTTGAAGGCAGCACAGAGTTGCTCTGTATTCCTGCCAGTTACCTTAAGTTTCCATAGCATTTGAGTTATACTCCTCAAAAATGGATCTACAGTAACATCTAAGCACACTTTGTTCCTGTCATTTTTGACTGTGCAAGAAAAAGTGACCAACTGAATTTAAAATAACAGCCATATATATCTTTTCTGAAGTTTATGCCTGACTTTAGCGGAAAGCAAATCTACAAGTATTGACTGAAAGGTGATTAAATTGCAGCTGGAGATGAGCTGGAAGTAAAGACTTGGCACACTGCGAGTGGAGAATATGTCTGGCTGCAATAAAGGTGAATATTAAATATCCAGGCTGGCTGATCAGGAGTGAACAGAGTAGCTATCTACACCTGTCAAGGGGCATATGTGGCCTTCTTGTGCAAAATCATGTGCAAACTTACTGTGATATAGCAAGCTGAAACAACACAGTTTGCTCCGCGGCGCGCGGGTGAAGGTGCTGCGTTATGCCGGATGCCGAGCCTGCACAGCTGCGTTACGGCGATGGCCCGTTGCCGCTTGCAAAGGCACAATGCCGCAGCTGCGTACCGCTGCATCGGCTTYGCGAAGGACGCGAATCACAGCCATCCACTGCCTCTTCTGAGGGAAATATGATGCTGTCTTTCACCTTTCCAGACAGAGGTGGAGAAGATTTTTTACTTTATGTATTAGAGAAAGAAAAAAAACCCCTCTATTTTAATATATACTTTAATATCATGATTAAATTAAATAATTACATATATAAATATGTACTTTGCAAATATATATATAKGCAAATAGAGCACACACATCCACATATGCTCACATACACACACACATACTCACACATGGATTTGATTTTACTGTTATTCATATTGATGCTGACTAAGAAAATGTTTCTTTTATTGATCCAAACATGACTTTTCTATAATTATAAAGTCAGAATCTTAGCTTGTAGTTCAGTGCACTAGAACTGTCTTGTATGCTGGTTTCTAAATGTTGTGTCTCTTCAGCTGTTCCCTGTATCTATGGCTGCGAGGATTTTTCTTCAAATGTAGTAGGATATTCAATGAACCTTTACAAACGGTAAAGCTGTGATTAGATTTGTTCTCTTCTGTATGGAAAACACAGACATTTCAGAGCTGAATCGAGAGGTTCTGTCCCCTTTCTATGAAACAGAGGAGGTTGTATCTGCCCCTGTCTGTATCACCTGCACCATGAACATATGCCACAGAGTTTGGAAGGGAATTGCTTAAAGGAGGCTTCTTCTAATGTGCACTACAAGATATATTTCTGGAGATACAGAAAGCAGTGGCTCATAAGTGCATTATCTGTCACCCTGCACAGATATGAAATGATTCCTAGTCATTTTGAATGTTTTACTGCAGGTTCATTTAATCAGTTAGCTCCATGGTCAGTGCTACGTACTCGCATTTAATCAGTTAGCTCCATGGTCAGTGCTACCTACTTGGCTTGCTGGTGGTTGTAATGATTCGCAGGCGCAAGTTTTGTCCCAGCAAAGTCACAGAAACAAGTGATGGGATCTACATAAGCAAAATATGTGGGAATGACATCAAGTGCAAAGCACAAATCATTTTTGTGAAAGTGGCTTTCATTATTTCAAAGGATTATTTGCAGCGTACTGAAAAATGAGGAGGAAAGTGCTCGCTCCAAGATAGCTGCCTATACACACACTAAACAGCCAAGTGCTGAGTACTGGGTGGGATCATATTTGTTTTGACAAGTTGCAAAAGAAGAAAAAAGTTCCATGCTAAACAGAAAGCAGAAAATAAAATAGCAGGCATCAGTCTCCAGGTTTTTAAAGCTGTTTACTTCTGCTGTTCAATCAGGAGTCCCAAGGGATCATTCCTCATTTTGAGACTCATTCCTTGACCTTTCCACTGTGCAAAATGGAAGGCAAGAAGGGTAGCAGGGCAAGAGCAAGCCCTAAAGATACATCAAACCTGGCTACAGACAGCCCTGGGGTAGCAAAAACCTCAGTGGCCTTTATGGGTGGAAAGGGCCACAGTTTGCATACAGCAAATTTCAAATCAAAGTACATCTTTGAGTGGGTGGGTGAAGTCTAGCGTATATACGGGGAGAGTATCTTACAATTGTATAACAAACTCATGAACAGAAACCATTAGTAGCTATTTCTATTTCAGAGAGAAATTACATGTTTGATGGGACATCAGTAGTTTAATCAGTGATGAGTCCAGTAATACTGAGCTTTAGCTATTCGGAACTGGGTAAAAACTTGAAGAATATCATGTGATTTTTGAAGGTTTTCTTAATTTCTCTTCTGGGGGAGTTTCATGCTTCTTCCTAGTTCACTGACAAATACCACAGAAGCATCATTCTTTGACCTTACTTATGTTTTCAACTGTATAAAACTTCGTATATATGAAGTTTCATACCACTGGGATGGGGTACTTACAGTGACTCGAGAAATATCAGTCTTCCTTAAAGTGAGAGTAGAAAGGCAAACTTTCCTTAAAATTTATCTGTGACACTTTTGCTCTTTACAACTTCGTTAATGTCACATTCCACCGAGAAATCTGCACTTTACTCCTGTTTTCATTCCTGTGCATGTAAGAATYTACTATCATCTTTATTACCCCTCTGCTGAAGTTGTTTTATAGTCGCATTTCATTACAATCCCTATTGATCCTTGAAGAAATATTGAACAAGACTTGCTTTGCATCAAGTTTCAATGAATGCTTTTTTTCCCCAACTTTGCTAGCTCTACTCATTTTAYCCACAGTCTCTTAAAGCTTGGTGTGTTATTTAAAACCAGAACTTCTGAAATCACATGGTCATGTGAACACTTCCATTTTTAAAAAAAAGCTTCTCCCGCATGGTTGCAGAAGAAAATATCGAAAACATTAATATCACAGTTTTTTGGAACTTTGTTTGCATTTGAAATTTTAAGGGGGGGGGGTGTCCTTCCCCCAGCTAGGTAAATAAATGTTTATATTAATAGACATAGAGCTAAAATCTTGTTCTCATCAGAGGCCTTTTGAGGAGAAACTGCTGTGGTTGCCTTTGTAAATCACAACGGTTTTTACCCTGACATCAGTATTTGCTTGGTCTGTTTGCACCGTTGCAGCCTTTGCTAATACTGACCGTAGGGAGATCTGCAGTAGAAACCTATTAGCATGCTCAGAAGAGTTTTCAGCTCAGCATGAAGTAGGATGTCTCAGTACTCATTACAGCAACACCCTGCCGTTTTTGAGTCTTAATTAGTCGTTGATAAAGCACTTTTAAATCTTGAGGTGAAAGATGATATGCACTTACTAAATATTATTACTGATTTGCTTACTTTTTCATTCCTGGATGATCATCTTTTACATCAACATTTTCTACTTTTTTTCCTATGAAAAGTGCATTTAATGAGCAAGCTGAGCTCACACTTTACAGATACATGTTGGTTCATGCCTCAACACCAGATGCATACGTCTCTCTAACAGCCATGCTGAAGTACTGACCATTCGTTCACCTAACGRTTTGAAGAAGCAGTTCATAAAAATAACTGTAGAGGCAAAAATAAATAAATCAATAAGATGACTGCTTACTTCTGGTGTCAAATGATCAATCAATGAGTGAAAGGAAATCAAGCTACCAAGAAAATGCTTGAGGGGAATCAAACTAAAAACTGCAGCTACGGTGCTAAATAAAGCGTAAGTCAGCTTTGGTTCGTTTCCCCATACCCTAAATACACTCAGGTTGTAAACAGAGCAAGGGAGGTAAGAAAGGGCTGGAGATAAGGTACTTTCTGTATCCATGAACTCATGCCCATGCTCTGGCACAAACAAAAGGTCACATTACTGAATGTCCTTACATGCGCCGCTGCTTGTGTCCTACCAGTGCTAAGGGCTTGAATGCGTGCTAATAATAACCACACAGTCTAACCTTTCTTAGGCAGGCAGGGAATAAAAGCACTAAGTACCGCACAACAAGGGCCAGAGCTCTCAGGAAAAAATGGGCTGAACAGGCCAAATTCAGGAGTCGGTATTTCACTGGTATCAACAACAGCGGAACAAAACAAAAAGGGCTCATCTAGAGTAAGCTGCTGAACACTACCAATATATAGCTCCCAGCATCTATTTTCCTACAGCGTTCTTCACATTTGATTCCCTCAGCATATGTGGCACATCCTCCAGGGACGTGGCTGCAGTAGGACCATCAGGGTGAGGGGTCTCCTGGTTGCTGCGTCCAGTCCAGGAGGAAATGCATGATGCTGTGAGAAAGCTTCCTCCAGTCTTCAGGATGGGGATGCCACGGTCCTTGGCAGCGTGCCCTATTCACCTCATCGGAGCCCAAGCCAGGAGGTGGCCACAGCGGTGTGCTCTTGAAGAGCATCTGGCTTGGGGCTGGACAACTCTCCAGTGAGTGTAGCCATTAGCTAGCCAYGCGGGGCCATGCAGTGTGTCTGGCTGCTCAGCACTGGGAGTCTGGGCAATACATAGCAGATGGCAGGTCAAGTCCATGCAGTGAGTTTCTCCTCCTGTTGCAGAGCGATACATGAAATAGCTCCTGACCTTGCCTCTCCTCCCTGTTCTCCCCGAGTGCACATACCCATGGCAGTGCAGCATGGGCAGGGGAGAAGAGCTGCAGCATGACTGACTAATGCTGAAGAAAACCTGTTATCCTGTCCCTGGCAATGGCCAAAACAGATGCCTTAGGAAGAAGGACAGGGAACCATAGCACAGCGTTGCCCTGCAGTACTCCTGCAAGCTGCTGCTCAGGGACTTTACAAGCTAAGAGTAAGATTTTGGAGCTTAAGAGTCTTTAATGGATTTTTCTTCCATCCTCAAGGAATTACTAGACCAAACCATGTTAAATCTTTGTATTCATAACACCTTGCAGCAAGAGACCCACCATTTAAGTGTATGTTGCAGGAAGGAGTACCTCTGGGAGTTTGTTTTGAACCTGCTGTGTAGTACTCCTCATCTGTGCTGTGAAGAGACAGTGACCTTTCATTCCTATTTCCTTTCTCTGAATGACCCATGATTTTACAGATGTTTGTCAGAAAATCCAGACTTAAAGATCATGAGGGATTTCTCACTGACACCAGTGATGGCTATCCCCTAGTGATCACAGGGACACAAAATGTTTTCACAAGCTTCAAATGAGGACCTTTTCCACCACACTTATGTATTCACRCTGGCTGTGTTGCTGTGCTAATTGTGTTTCCTAAGGTCCTACCGTACCCTCTCTTCCTTGGGAAATGAAGAAATATATCAAACATAACGATCTGTCCTACAGCAAGGAAAAAATGTGCTATTAAAGGAGCAGATGCTGGATGATCACGGTGTGTTCCTTCAGCAATTTAAAAGACCAACAGAAAGGTCTTATGAATAGGCTGGAAGCTACCTAGCAAGTATTTCTGTTATCAATGCATACTGTGTTTTGCACGCTGTTTGAGAGGCCAAGAGAGACATGCAACTGCTGGAGGGGCTGAGGGACAAGCTGTCTGCTGCTTTCCCGTGCCAGCTGCAAGGCAGTCACAAGAACCAGCCCAAGTGCTGTAAGAGTGAAGTGAGCCTGAACTGCACAGTTTGCCCTAGCTGTTTATGGCAAATATCACAGTGTGATACTCTTTGTCTGTGGAGTCAGGAGCTGGGGTTTCTTCCTTGAAGAGAACACTCCTGATCAGAAAGAAGGGGAGTTAAACTGTGTATCTGCACCAGAAGAGAAGGAAATGGAGCTTGGCTTTTTACACAGTATGGATTTGCACAATGACACTACATAAACTGCTCAGAAAACCAAATGCTTAGCGGTAGCCTGTGACAATGCAGATGCATTTAGTAGTCCTGTTCTCCAATGGTGAAATGATCTTCCCTAGAGCTTTCTGATGCACCATACTGGGAAGGGAAGGCACACAGAGAAAGACATGGTTGCACCCAGTACAATGCCTGTCGAGATGGTCCTCAGGCTCTTTGCTCGCTGACTCTTCGAAGTGCCCCATTTGCTGTGCAGTGATCTGGAGGACAACGTTGTGCCCCTTTTCGTGCTTTTCTCTCTCCTCCAATGTGCAGGCCCACTTTCAGCCTTTTAAGTTTCATGCTTTTGTGTGAATGCTTCCTGTTGTGTATTTTCTTGCTTTATTATGGGAGGTCTCAACCAGTGTAGCAAGAACAGCTCCTCAAGATACTGCGAGCTACAGGTAAAGCAATCAGATTGGGTGTCATTGTTAAATTCAAAGAGGTCAATGTCAAAATATTAATCTAACTCCCCAAAACACAGACACACAAATTCATGAGTGTAAATAGCTCTGTACTAATGGCTAGTGAGCAGCTGCACAGCTCAGGGAGATCATGGTACACTTCTGGATCTCCTAATCGGGTAGGTGTGGAGGGGCTGGGTGACTCGAAGGAAACACAGCGCAAGCTATGAATTTTCTTATGTGCAGTGGTGATCATGGTGGCTTCGTGCTTTGGGTGGATACTAGGCCAGATAAGGAAGTTGCCTAAGAAGTCTTGTGCCTGCCCACCTCCATGCCATAGTTACTGTCCCTCAGCTACCCATTCCCTCCAAGACCTCTAGAGATTTGTGTGGGAAAGATCCTGAAGCTGTGTGAGGAACAAGGCAGCTCTGTCTAGGAGCATTCAGGCTGTGAGCGAACACCAGCTGGGTGAAAAGTTCAGCAGAATTTTTCCAAAGAAGCCGCAAATTGTGCAAGCAGAGATAAACCAGAGCCTTTGCAAACGACAAAAAGCTGTGATCCTTGCCAAGCTACACTCCTTCAACTAATTGGGCATGTACTGGATTTGGCTGTTTTCTTAATCTAATTGCAACATCCAAGTAGTGTRTTATGAAAACTTGTGTTCAATAACTTTGCAGCCCTTTCTTCTGCAAACTCACATAGTCTGTACACACAATTATTGGTTGTTTGCAAATACTTCTCTAATTCCAGTGTATTTCCTTGTTAGCAGGAAGATACTGTCACCATAGCTACCCTGAATGCTTCAGTACGTCTCTGCCCATGGCTTACACTCAGGAAAAGCTGATTTATTCATTTGAAATGTGCTTTGTTGGATTACATTCCCAGCAAAAGCCTGAATTTTCTATGCAACAAAGCTGATTATAAAGTATTGACATGGGAAGACATTTTGGCTGCTTTCTCCCGTTTTTACTTTGTCAGTGCTGCCTTGTGTTGCCAGGTCATGCTCTCAAAATAAGTGAGTTATTTTACTGGCAGAATTCCTCTGGTCCCTGCCAATGCATGAACATCTGTCATCCAAGTAGGGAAAGAAGGTGACTTTTTGGAGGTTCTAAGAAACACATCAATTAATGGATTCAGTGAACTCTGATCCTGCCTCAGAGGATAATTTGTCATCTTTTTCACCTGAGTATCAGAGAGATCTTGGCTCTCTGGTGGTTTCTCACCACCTTCTGGCCAGTTCTGAGGGCTCTCTCTGCCCTTCCTGGACAGTGGCAGTGGGGTGTCCGCTCGCTGTGGCCTTAAGCTCCACAGAAACACTGCAACTGAGGGCAATGCCTCACTCCAATTTCATCCTTGTTTAAGCCTGTCACTGTCCTCCCTCTTTGCCCAGCTCTGGGGCTTATCCCAGTCATAAGCCAGTTTACACCTAAATACTCACGGGCTAGGCAGAAGTGTGAGAGTAAACAGGGATTTTACCTGAAGCCACATCTGGGTGCATGCAGAGGTGAGCTAGCTACCATCTCCAAAGAGCAGGAGGGACTGTACAGAAACAGCACGCTTCCAGCCACCAGAGCTCCTGGGCGGGAGGATTCAAACATGGGCAAAAATGTGGGGCACAGACCCCATTGGTTTGCTGCCAGAGGAACACAAGCACAGGTACTTCAGCAAATATTCATGACGGTGCTAGTAGAAGTCACGTGTCACCCAGCAAATGGGTTTTCCGTCCCTTGGCAGCATTTCAGAGTGCTGTCAGCATGACTCAGACTGTGTGTAGCAGCCCACAGGGAAGCTAATGATGCTGGTGCAGCTTAGCAAGGCAGAGACTCTTGGGCGGGCCTGTTACCCAGAGGTCTGCAAAGCTCACGTCAGCTCCTATTTCTGATACATCAATATCAAGCTCATTGTAATATATTCCTATGGATAGTGGGCTTGATCCTGCAGCCCTTATGCACAAGGGTAAAGCAAGCAGGAGCATCCATCTGCTTAAGCTATATTCACGGAATTAAGCATGGCAGGTATTCAATAACATATGGGGCCAGCAGCAGAACTGGTGTGAGTTCATGTACATTAACGTCACTGAGTCAGTGTTTTTGACCTATTGACTGTACTGATACTGCCATTAATATAATGACAAGTCTAAAGGGAACAGAGCAGTAAAGAAGGACAAATACCTACCTAAAGTCTTTCTAAATAAAAGTCAGACTTTCGAAAAACCACTACACCCTGTGGTTAGGTTTTCTGAGTCTGCAGATGCATTCCAATTTTCCTAAAAATCTACATGTCTGGCTGGTCTGATTCCATGTACAGTCACTGTAGAGAAAAAGGGACCTCCAGGAGGTAATTCACGCTATCCTAAAAGCAGTGCTTAAGTCAGGTTGGATGACAGTCCCTCCAGATGTGCTTGTCCACCTCCTTTGGCTATCTCTGAAGTTTTAGATTGCTGAAGGTAGCTGGGAAGATTTCCATGCTATGAGTAGATCAGTATGCAATGTCTTTACGGGCATTAGGCAGAGGATGAGGATGGAGCTTGTCACTGCTTTACCAGTCCTGTGTCTCATGAGAGCTGGCTGTCAGTCTCAGGCCAGGTGGGAGCCCTTGCAATACAGAAGTTTCCTTTTAACAGCTGCACTGTCTGAGAAGGATGGTTTGTGCTGACAAACAGGAACAGAAGAAGAAGAGAAGTTTCAGTCTCCATCTTTTCATCTTGCAGGCAGATCTGTGGACACTGGTGAGATAAAAGAGACTTCTCCAGTCTTAATCCCAAGAACAGGGGGCTGAGATCCCAGAGAAGCGCTGAAGGAGGCCTGGGCACCTGATGGGCTGGAACTGCTCCCAGCCCTGCTGGCATGGCCCACGGGATACAACAGCTGGCAGCTCTTCCCACACCAAGAATATGGGGACCTCCCTGGCACGTTCACCACCGCTCAACCCCTGCCCTGCCTGTGGCAAGAGGCAAACACTGTCTCCATCAGGCTGCTGCTGTTCTTCTGACTTTTCTGCCTTGAGGGAGAAGGGACTGGGGGAAAATCTTGGTAAAAATAGATAGCCCTTTCAGACCAGCAGGGAAGACACTTCACCCTGGCCTGCTTAGGCACATCTGTAGATAAAACAAATGGCGTCTGTATGAAATACAATTACAGGGAATCACAGAACAAGCTTTTTTTATTCTATGGAAGGACACTTGTAAATTAAAAGATAGGAAAAAGTGAAACCAATATATCAGAATAATTCCCCTAACGATAAAAACTCCTTCCCTCAAAAGCCTTCAGAGTAGAAAGCTTTCTGCTGTCTCTCASTGGCTTTTTTTATTTCCCCAGGCTGTCTGAAGCCCTGGCTATCCCCCAAGTGAAGAAATGGCTGAATAAATCCTATCGGTGCATATAGGGTGATATCATCTGCAGGGTCCTGCCTAAGGGAATTAGCCTATACAAGAACGTAAGCAGCACTGGGGGTCTCTGAACAACCCATGAGCTGAATTGTCTGGCTAAAAAACAATTCATTGGCACTCCTCTCGGAGGCAGTTACACCTATAACTTCCTCTGCCTCTCAGGCCAGCAGCTGATGGGAATATTTACCACCTCATTACACTTCTAACTTAGATGCTTTGTTTAGCACAGCAAGCAAGATTTAAAAACAGCTATTTTGTGGTGTAGGCTAGCTAAATGATGTCCACTGGGCTTCAGTAACATAGTGTGGAAGGATGATAACATACTGAACAACCCCAAGTCACACGCAACACTTAAGGTACCTAAGACCACATTTTGGACAAACACTGTTGGACATGTTGGAATAATCCAAACAGGCCTAACTGCCCCCCAAAAGGCTTAGCTCCACAGGCTGTCAGCGACATGAACTCCCCAGATCACTGCTATTGCAATGAATGAAAATCTTATCCTAATGCTTTCCTGTCTTGGGGATTAAAAAAAGTGATTTTTAAGGCTTTCCTCCATTTATAGATCAGGACAAGAAGTAGAAATCTTGGAAGCTTGAAACTACAAGTCCAAAAAAGCTTGATGCAACTAGAAAGTATTTTGGTTTAATGCTATATTGGATTTGCCAAAAATAATARCTTAAATAATTAAAAGCTATTTTGAACCATAAATGCTGTTTTTTTGTGTTAAAAATATCATCAGGTCTTTTAAAATTGGTCTATCAAGGCCAATCTTCTCCTGGAAAGAGCTTCAGTTTTGACAAATCTCATTTTTTAAGAACTATTTATTTATTTAATAGATACAAATTCTAAATTTGGGAAGTCATACACATTTTTTCTAAATCAATAATGACCTTCACCAAAGAATCACTCTCAGATCATTCATATATAGGAACAGAGCACYTAGAGAACTTATTTAGAGTTAYGCGCACTTCCTTAAAAACCCTAGCCAATATTTACATTACTTTCCAATTCATGTTCACTTTACATTGACKAGTTGTTCTTCATTCAAGGATTTGGAGGAAGTGGGCTGGTTAATTTATAGATGTATATACACCACCTGGCAGCATACTGATCCCTGGTTTTGGTAAGGAGGTTTAGCTGAAACACTTGTCTAAAATTACTGCTCTGATTTTTTAAGAAAAAGACAACTGATTTTGTTTTTTATTTGGGGGTTCTGTTATAAGTTTCTTCCTGGGTTAGTAGGTATTTTAAAGGAATATATATTTCTTTCCAGACCTTGGTTGAGTTCCAAATATATTTTGGGACTACAAGGCAAGTACATAATACTTTGGATGTTATATCGTTATTTCATGGCTAGAGGAGAAAAGTTGTTTGGCATTTTAAGTTACCTAATTGCATTAAGGCAGAACTTCATTTGCATTTAAACCACTTTTTTATGGTTTGGATGTTTACTTCAAACCTACAGTAACTGAAATATCAGCATTATTCTGCTTCCACTGAACTCCCTGACAGACTCCTCCTGGCAGTCCTGGGAGTGGAGTTCAGGGAATTTGGCTTCAAGTGCCATTAACTTTTACTTTTGTTCCAGGAAAATTTTTCTGCTCAGCTATTTGCCGAAAAGAAAAACAAAATTGTTCAGAAGACAGGCAAAATGAATGGACTTCCATTGCAACTGAATAGTGGCCTCAAGGGCGAAGCACAGGAAATGGAGGCTGTGTTTGGGCTCTGAAAATCATTGTGTATAATTTGAGCATATATAATTGTATAAATTAGCACAACTCAGTTTTCTCCTTCTCTCAGACAGGCAAATAGTCACTCACCTTCTCAGATGTGCTGTGAAGAAGAATTAGTCAAGATTTTTGGATGGATAGTCCTAAGAAGCCCTAAGTGGTGTTAATGATTATTCCCACAGTGTCATCAATCATCATAAATCACTTCTAAGACATGGTCTAGCGAATGCAGCCCAAGGCAGGATTCTAGGTATTGCTGAATTCAGAACCTAGTCTTTAGAGTAACTCGTCATACATCCGTCAAGAAATCATTTCGATCCAGTTCGTAAAAGGTACTTAGGCATTACAAGACGTAATTGACTGAAGCCAATATTAAAATAGGACCACAAAGTTACTCCGCTCATCACAAGTCTAAATGCAGAGACATTAGGGCATCTCAATTCTGTATTTTGCCGAACAGGACAAAAACAATCTACCCACAGCAAAAAAAAATTGAGAAATAATGCATCCAAAATGCTTTGAGAGTATAAAGCAGACATAATACGTACTATGCATTACTGTTGTCACAGTGTTAAGGCAGATGCTGGTGTGATTTGTGGCATGGACTTATCTCTTCATTAATGCAAAGCTATGGAAATACTGTACACCATTTATCCAGCACTGTTTTATATTTCCTTTATATTCAGATTTACATTTTGTATTTTAGGTTGTCTAGCACTTTGTTTCATATAGAAAAACTGTAAACTGTCTCCCTCCATGTGATAGGGGAAACTAACATCTTCACTGCTTCCTTCTGACTTCCTGCTTTCAGAGTTTCCTTCAGGGACTTTGGCTGAGTGTACTTCCCTGGGCTACCTGAAAGACTGCTCCAGAATTCAGGACATAGTCACACATGCAATGAAAAGTGCAAGGATGTCACATGAGCTTTTTTCAGTTGACAGCCTTATGAAGAACACTCACTCTGTGACATAAAGGATGATTACTGCAGCTGGAAACTGCTCAGTAGTGGCCATGGCCCCACACCTCCTGACTTTTGACACTTTCAGATGGTAAATTTGAACTAGGAATGTGAATCCTCTCTAAAACAGCTTGGAGAGCCCCAGACCCAAATGCAAAGATGTCAATGGATAGACCTTGGCAGAGGAAGCCTAAACAACATAGGTCTGCTCAGCAGAGACTAGGCAACTTCACCTGCCTGCCTAAGACACCAGAGAGTCCTGAGGAAGGAAGTGCGGTCAAGGAAAGGTCTTTAATAGGTTGTAAATTTTGCCTTAGCTCATTGTCTCTTATCACAGCCTTTGTGTCATGAGGATGGTGAGTTCATCCAGTGCTTTGATGTGGTAGCTCCAAGGCCACAGCTGCTTATGACACATTCTCCTTCACTTCTTGTACTTGAAAGTGCCCCACCAGCTAAGACCTGCAACTGGATCACTAGCCAGGACACAACCAGAGGAGAGGTTAGCCCAAACGGGCACTAAATAGGGTCGCAACCCTGGACTTCAGGAGAGCAAACTTTGGCCTCTTCGGGGACATACTTGGAGGAATCCCATGGGTTAGGGCCCTAGAAGGAAGGGGCGTTCAGGAGAGCTGGTTAATATTCAAACATCACTTCCTCCAGGCTCAAGAGCGGTGCATCCCTATGAGTAGGAAGTCAAGCAAAGGAGATAGGAGACCTGCATGGATGAGCAAGGAGCTCCTGGCAAAACTCAACCAGAAGAAGGAAGTATACAGAAAGTGGAAAGGGGGACAGGCCACTTGGGAGGAATATAG
>NW_020450463.1:0-53799 GCF_003343035.1 Apteryx rowi | reverse complement strand
TTCACTGTGAGGGTGACAGAGCACTGGAACAGGTTGCCCAGAGAGGTTGTGGAGTCTCCTTCTCTGGAGATATTCAAAACCTGCCTGCACACGATCCTGTGCAACGTGCTCTAGGTGACCCTGCTTGAGCAGGGGGGTTGGACTAGATGATCTCCAGAGGTCCCTTCCAACCTCAGCGATTCTGTGATTCTGTGAAGTGGCTTCAAAGAAATGGAGAAGGAAGGAACAGAAAGAGGAACTGGGGTGGTATGTGGGGGATCGTCCCCCCCTTGTTGCTGTTCTCCGGCTGAGTTTCTCATCAAAGATGCAGAACAGCATTCCCGAGCTGTCCCGAATGAAAACAGCTTTACTGCTGTTTGAAAACTTCCTCAGGGCATAGTAATTGTGCATTTAACACCCAAGTGATCCTGCTGGATGAAGAAAACTTTCCCTCTTCACTCCAACACTGATGGCTGCTATAGCCAACATTTATGTTCCTTGGCCCAAAGAAATGTACTACAACCATATCCTGACTTGAGTAAGGCAGAGATCATCAGTTACTCTGTCTACCTGGGGCAAAGTTAGACTATTTAGTGAAGTAAGAGATTATTTTGTGGGTTAGATCCTCTCTGAAATAGCTTGCACCATGAATAAGGTATTTTATAGACTTCGTGCAAGGGATGGCAAATGTCACTCCAGATATTCAAAATAAGACCACTGGAAATGAGGCAAGCCAATTGTCCATATAGGTGTTAGTGTCAGTATAGTTGTTTAAGCTCCTTGACTTTGTTTTAATGAGATTATCTAAAGAACAGTCTTTTTCATTAATTGCCTACTAAACAGTCAGCAATTATGAACTGATCTTTTTTTTGTTTTTTACTTTATTTAGGTTGTTTCAAATGAAATGCTCCAACCTTGCTTTAAGAACATTGTGCTGTTTTAAATATTTGTTCTGCATCTGACTGAAGATAGGGCTATTGTCCCACAGCCAAGATGGCAGGGAGCCATAACAAAATGCAGTCTGGGATCTTGGATTTTGTACATGGTCTGCAGCTATTTTATACCAAAACTACTTGGAAGCTACATGGGCTAGGTCCCAGATGGGTTCACACCCAAAGCACAGTGTCTGTTGGCACTGACAGCTGCTGAAGAGCACGGGACACAGCAGACGGAGCTTGTTGGCCCTGTGCTTGGGACCATCCCTCCCTGCAGCAATGCCGTGGCACCCGCCAGCTCCGAGGGCTCTCGGCTGGGATGCACCGCAGCCCCAGCCCCCAGGCACAGCACGGTCACTGAGCTTCTCGGCACCCTGCCGGCTGGATACATCCCAGTGCAGTGCGTGCTGGGGGGCAACTGGAGCCTGCTGCACTTGTGCAACCATCCCCTCACCTACACGGCTCCTCCACCACCAGCAAATGTCCAGGGGAAGGATGTTCGGGTGCTGGGCCAGCCCAATCGGCTCTGCACCAGCAGCAGTGCCTTCTCCTGCTCCCAGGAAAGGTTGTTTTGGGGGGCAGGTCCGGCTGTTTTCTGTCCCTTTGCTTTGCAGCAAAAGAATTGTCTCATTTCCATAAAATCTTTGGACTTCTGAAGTGACTGCAGTTGCCCCCGGGAGGCAGTGTTCAGTAACCAAAACCGTGAACATTTCTAATGGGAGCTTTTGGCCTCCGCAGAATTAGCTGATGACCTGAGATCTGTGGCTGCTCATCCCTGAAGCACCAGCAGATAACCCTATGCATAAATCACCGAAGCAGTGCAAAGACCAGAAAAGCGTTTTTCTTCTCCCCCATCCCCCAGCTTCTAACAGCTCTTCCAGCTTCTAAACATGACATTCAAAGAGGTGGAAGAGGAAGGTCAGGCCAGGCCTGCAGAAATGGAGTGGCAACTAGGGGGTTTTGACCAGAAATATTTTCATTACCAAGCTTTACAACACAACGGGATGTGAACTTGTGTATGTAAAGTGTTAAACATTGCAGATCACTGGTGTCTCACCGAGAGAAGTGGGGACTGCTGTGGTTTACATAATCATTTGAAAAAACACATTCCTTCACCAAAACCCAGCAGATTTATTTAACTGATGGAGAAAACAGTGCAGGGCTTCTTCACCACAAGACTGAAGCAGGAGTCATTCTGCTGCAAAGGTGGTTGTGCCTGTGGGGCAGCAGCATGAGGCAAAAAGTAAGAACAGCAGTAGCCTGCTAACCATTGCACAGCCTGCTAGGACCTGCTAACCATTGCGCAGGTGAAAAGTTATTCTCAGTTACTTATTATTATCAGCCACCCATAAAAACACCAGAAAGCTCTTTCTCCAGGTCCAGGAGATGAGCAGACTGCATCTGTATCTTGGGAAGAAAAAGGCAAGTGAGGTGAGCTATAATTTATTCACCTTTTTGGTCAATACATAGCATCTGCACCCTCCCTAATACACAGATCCTGTGCACCAGAACATGCTGAAGGGATAGCTTAAATTAATTATACTGACCAGTTTAGAGGCCTTGGCTGGACTGGGCAATGGGGGAAGTAACAGATGAGAGAGGCAGGGGACTTCATAGCAAAAGCAGCCTCTAGAGCCATGCCCAAGGCCGGAGTAGGGACAGGGACAGGGACAGGGACAGCCCTGGGTGAGTGTCCCTGCCCACAGCAGAGCAGCTCTTGGTGCCGGGTGCTGCTCCAGCCTGCGGGAAGCAGTGGGGCTGCCATCTGTTACCACCATGCTCTCTTCCACCCCATGCCAGTTCAGCGAGTTCAACCAATTCAAATGCACATCAATTCACAGCTCCAAAATCCCTCCCGCTGCACGAGTAAAAGCAGGATGCTCTGAAGTTTCAGTCTGCTGTGGATTATATTTGGCTCAAGCTGCACAAACTGATAAGGACCTCAACAGTTCAGCAAACGTTCATGCAAAATAAACAGCTTTAAGTGGCCATTTCCAGACTTATTCTGTGGTTTCTGAGTGACCAGTAACATTATAAGATTCCACTTTTTTAAAGCTTGCTTAAGATGAGTTGCCAGTTCCCTAAGTGTAAGCCACCTGCATTAATTTTTAACCACATTAATTCCAAGAATGTGGCACTAATTAGTTGCTGAACCACTTTTTACAAGTGTAATTCCTAAATAAATGGTATCAAGTGTTCCCAACTACTTCCATGAGGATGGGCGAGAAAGAAAAATAAAGTAGCTCATCAAGGCTTGGGTTGGGGGTAAAATTTGTGGGATGAGAAAGGCCCTCCCCACACCCATCGGTGCCACCAAAGCTGCTGTAAGGAACTACAAGCTAACTATAAGCTAATTATAAGGAAGCAAAGCTAGAGGTGAGAAAGGGGATGCCAGCCTTGGGCCCTGAAGGACTTTGGGGCAACTGTGCAGCCAAATTGGGCAAGGCATCTTGCACAGCCACAGTCCCCAGGTCAGAAAAGGGACAGCAGTGGGTCAGGATGAGTCCCAAGTCCTGCTGGAGCTGAACTGCTCTGGTGAGCAAGGACGGGACATGCCTCTTGCAGGAGTCGAGCTGTTCAGGGCCTGAATGGGAGCAGTAAGCCCACCTCCACGGCAGAAAATCACACATACTTACATATTTACAAAGATAGTTTGCTCAGTGTCCCAGGCTTCGTATAATCCAAGTAATCCCTGACACATTAGCTCAGACAGATACTTTCAATCTAATTCAGTGCATGGAGAGGACTCAAAGAAAAAGAACACAACCAAAATTAATAACAGGGATACAGGCAACCTCTACACATCAGAACATCACTTTCTGGGCTGCAGGACAGTTTGTGTGGCCAAGACAAGCTTGAAGCAGAATCCATATTGACGAACCAGCTGGCCAGCGCCATCCTTGGAAAGCCACGCTGCCTTCACACCAGGAGCTTATTTCCTTTGCTGCCRGGCTACATGCCTGATGTCTTTAAGCCAAACTAATATAATGTCCAACTGTAGCAGATCCCACTGTCTTCCCGGCGGGGTGATCACCCCTACGTCTGAATAGGCTCCCTTCTCTTTCCTCAGGGAACTGCGGCAGTCTTTCAGCACGAACAAGGATGCAGCTCATCCTGTCCTGCAGAGAGACTGCAGCTGCTGCCACCCTGAACCAGCTCTCCCAGAGAGACCATTTCATAACTTCCCCGACTTTGCCCAATCCATCAACAAAAGTTCTCAAACATCGTCTGAATTGAAACGATCAGGAGCCAGGAAGCCATTCCCAGGGGAGATGTTTTTTCCTTGCATTCCTGCAAGTCAGACAATCCAATATCATCCCCCTTCATTCTGAAATATTCTTCTGGTATGGAAGAAAAGGCAGGTTATACCTTCTCCTGATGAGTGGCGGTCTCAGAGAAGGGAGCTCTGCCTACCCTACCTTTCACTACAGTCTCATAAAAAGCACAGAAATCTGGGGCTTTCCAGACATTAGTTTTAGCTCCTGAGCTTTCCTGCTCTGACCTTTCAGAACCAGCATATCCTCCCAGATGCCATCAGTCTTTCTCCTCCAAGGGATTTCAGCAGAGACTGCAAAGGATTAAAAAGAAGGAAGCTGGTACATACAGTTTTTTAAACTGTATCAGGTTCTGTTTAACTTCATAACTGCCCCAGTGACCGCATCCCATCTTACCTGCCATCCCTGTACAACTGTCCTCATATTTTCATTCAAGCTTTTCCATTACCTTTCACACTTAACCTCCTTACACGCTTCCATCTCTTCATGGTAAACTAGCCCACCCCTCACCAGCTATCAGCTCAGCTTTCCTCCCCTCTCAGCTTTCAGGCGTTTTAGATGCACAATACTGAGTGACCACCTGGGATGCAAATTTGTTTTTTTGGGGCACAGTGGCCTTTATCCCCACAGGAGTATAAACAGCCATAAGCCCATATATATATGAAATATATGATCTAACTACAGAGGTATCTGTAGTTGAGCTAGTCATCCATAATTCCCTTTCTAGTCAATGCAGATGTCTATTTTAGGGGTCTTGTTTAGGAGGCACTGTTTCTCTTAGTTGACTCTGAAAGAAGGTAACCAGCTCAGTGTTCCTGTACCAGAGATGTTGGTCAGATGAATCCTGCTCAACATGTCTGCAGGCACCCTCCTGCTCTGTTGGACACGAACTAGTACACCCTACATCTTGCAGTCTGCTGCCACAAGAAATCACCTCTTTCTTCCCCTCTTGTTACTGCTGTAGCTGTCAGACACATTCATGGCCTGAGCTAGTCTTAATAAAAAAAAGAAAAGAAAAAGAAAAAGGAAGAGGTCAGGATACTGTTTCTCCCAATTAACTCAGAAAAATGTCCTCTCCTATGGGGCAGTGTTTAACAATACACACACAAAAGCCTACAGCTACAATTTGGACATTTGAACTTACTGCAGTTCTCAGCTGTGCTCAGTGGTATTCAGACTATCAAAAGAGTAGATCATAATTCTCTTCTTCCATCCCAGGAGGATGACCCACATTTTACAGTTGCTCTATGCAGACCAGGTCATTATTCATTTTTAGCATGGTTAATTATTTAATCTGCAGAAGAAATGGCAGGTCAGAAAATGCAGAGGCCATTCTGAATTATGATGATATCATTATCACTAATAGCTCTTTGGTCACAGAACACAACACAGCTGTGCTGGGTGCTGGACAAATATGAAATGAAAAAATAGGTCTGATCCTCAAGACCTTAGAAAAATAGTGGTCCCACCATGTAGACTATCACCCCTGAACTAACTACCTTTCACTATGTTGCACATACGGGCCGGGGCAAACCAAAAGGCTGGATTTTGCCCTCCTGCTAAACTATATTAACTTGTGCTAAATAGGAAGCCCCAGTTCTATTTCTACCTCTACCACCAAACCACCGAGTCATCTGCAAATTACTGATGAGTGCTTATCCACCACGTTWAAACACTCTGAGATCTCACACTGAAAGCCATTATAAAGTCAGATATTATTACTTCAATGCAAGACACTGTTAGAAAATATGAAAAGAGCACTGTGTATGAGCAAGACTAATGGCAACATCAAGAAGGCTTTTTGAGTCTAATGTGCAGCAGTAGGGATAATCTGGTTCTGCTCATTACTTTTTATCTTGCATTCCTCCAGGCAACATTCACCTCAGATAAGACTGAATCCCTCCTACCTGAAAGCCATGTCAGGAAGGACTCCATTTAATGAGACTGCTGCCAAAATGACAAGTAAAGGATGGAGTTTCAACCCTTAGCAACAGACAGGTCAACCAGCTTGGTGACTGAAGGTCTGTAGAAGAAGGGCAGGAAAAAGAAGATTCACTCTAAGGATGTATCTGAGCTGCTCCCTCAGTAAAGTCAAAAGACCTAAGTTTGCACAACAGGGGGTTTTATGTATTTATGTGTAAAAAAGTTTTCTCGCTTTCAGGATAAGGGCTACAGACTTTCACAGAGGCAGAGGACATGTAGTGGATGTTTGGAAACAAGATGGTTGGCATTCCCTGCTCACAGTCATTTTGGAAGTTGCCAAGATGCGCATCCTGCACTGCGTGGCTGTTGTGCTGCTTCAGCTTCCTGGAAAATGCAAGTGTGTGTGAAGTGAGAAAATCATTCTGGGAAAATTGAAGGGCAGACAAATTCTTCTCAAATGTATATGAAAAATACCTCAGATTTGGGCCACCAAATCAGTGTTCCTGGCAAATAATTTTCAAGCAAGTCACTGTTTAGAGGCTTTGCTTGCAGTGATGTGGGAGCTAACCTTTGGTACATAGCTAGGTTGCAGCCATCAACAGAAGGGAGGGGGCACATAAGACACAAGGGACCTGGCRTGACACAAGGKACCTGGCATGACACAGGGTATCCTTTTCCAAAAACRCCAATCTGGATGGCAGCGGTGACCTCACACCATCCCMCTTAAAGAACAATCTGTATGGAAAAGTCTCACCAAGTCCCTACTCTTACTAGGATTTTAATTCTCGAAAATATGACACAGAGAAGCTGGTGCTTTTACAGCAGCTATAAAATGTATATAAACATAACACACATTTTCCTTTGCTCCTTCCTGCCTAAGTGTACTTTGGCCCAGTTATTTTTTTATGTCAGATAGCAATTTATTGCCAGCGGCTAAGTGTAAGAAAAAAGGCACAGAGGAGAAGTGCATAACGCCAAACATTTGTGTGTGCCAAGAGAGGCAAACCCAAAGCTTTCAGCGAGGGCTGCTAGGGCTCAGTGTCGCTACTGCCGTGCCCTCTTTGCTGCGTGCGGCTGCACACCTTTGCCAAATGTATCTGCACGTGCCAGCGCTCCCTAGCTTAGTCTACAACGTGAGCCACAGCTGCTGAAAGAAATAAAACATACGTCCCTGATCTTGTTCCCGTATCCCGCTCTATAAACAGAGTCACCAAGCTGACTCCCTTACAATCTGCCAAGTTAGCTCTTAGCGGGGAGAAGATGCTCCCCGACTTCCTACCACATCATGAGCAACAGCTCCCGGACCATCCCTGAGCGGAGGATAAAACCTCAGCATTGCAGATGAGGTCAAAATCTCTGCCAAGCGACGGGGTTATTCTGCTTTGTGTCCAAGTCTGTAAGCTGGGAAAAGCCTCCCTTGTCTCACTATTCCTTCCACATGGGAGATTTTTTTGAGCAGTGTTTTGCAAATATTCCAGCACATTTCAGCATCATCACCAATAATTCACTTTTTTTTTTTTAACCTTTGTATTAAAAAAAACTTTAAACAGTGAAGGTGAACAGGCTTACTTTGGAACACTTTGATGACACATGGTTATCTTTAGCCAAATATAAAACAGTTCTGCTTGTGGTTTATACATGTCTCTCATTGAAATTTCCTGCCCATTAAGAGAGGCATCAAACATATTAAAAGTTTAAAGCCATGCAATTCGTGCAATATAATAATAGGCCAGACTGAATATTCAAATTAAATCAAAGCTTTGCTTTTGGCAGAATTGCTGCTATTTACAACAACAAACACTACAAGCCACGTGTGTTTATTATTCACAGGCTATACTGCCTTAACTCTGCTTACCATTCCTTACACATCTGAAAGAAAGTGACTTAAATTGCTACTGATTTTGATTAGTGCTAATAAAATATTAATCCCTAGGAAGCGTGCTTTAAATGCAGTCTGCCTGTCAGCCTTCAATCAGCAGTCACATGCCTTTGTTTAGGAAAATCCTTGGAATACAATGGAACCAGGGCTGATTTTTTTCCCGTTGTTATCTCTCAAGCATGACAGATGAGCCTCAGACTTTTTCATCTTAATGATTTGGCCAATTTACAAACTCTTCCGGGACAAGTTCTATCCACTTGGCTGCGGCTCTTTTATTTTGCCATCAGTTGGTTCCTCTAAGAAACACACTCTTTTTTTCCTAAAAGCCTTCCAGTTAAAACAGAGTGAGATTCACCTACCAAATATGGATGTCTGCAATGCAGATATTTACCTCTGTACTAACYGTTACCTTCTCTTTTTAATCGGTGCAGAGCAACAGACTCTCTGATGGTTCTAGACATCTCATCATAATGGAGATGCCTAAAAAGGGTCAGAGGAGCCCTTCAGGCTCCTATTTCTCCCCAAAGAATAGCAAGAATCTTATCATAGATGTTTACAGCCAAGTGGGAGCTATCACAGTATCTTTGCTCATAATCAGCAGCACCGATCCTTTAGATAATCACATAGATATATATTCTTAATACAGTTCATGARATTTAAGTCTGTAGGTTTTTATATACATTTACACGTATTTGATTTTATTAGTAGTCAGTGATACCATAGTATTTGATTGTATTAGTAATACAATATAGTAATACAGTATAACACATCTGGGCCTTACCACATGAAAACCATTTCCCTCTGTCATACAGGAGGTTGTGATGGTTGTTAATGGCTCTTCCTAGACTCAAAATCTCTGACTTTTCAATGTGATTTTGTAGCTATCTTTTTGATATATTAATCACTGATCCATTTCATTATCCGAGCCAGACCCCGAGCAACCGTAGTGCTTACCCTGGGCTGGATCAGATCAACTCCTGTTGATARCAGCAAGGAGGAAAAGGCTCCTCGGTCCCACTTGCCGGTGCCCTTGGAGGTTAGACCAAACTGCAGCCTGTGGATTGTGCTTGTAGATGATGGTATTAACCCTCTGTAGAGGGACTGCTTGCAATGTGTGCTCTGAACTCGCACCTACCCAGAAAATGGGCATATCCAGCCCAGTTTTCTTCTGTGAACACCCTGGAAAGTTCATTAATTTACCTGTGCTGACTGGCAGCTAGCCTGACATTGAGCTCTGTTTTGCTGCACAGTTAACTTAATACACCAGTGTGAGTTCGTTCCATTTAATTAGTGAAGTGAGTAACTCACCTGACATTCCCTGTTTGCAGAGAGGGGTTTTCTTACACAGACGCAAGAGAAAAGCCATCTGTTCACTTCTATTTAGACCCTAAAAAGATACTTACTTGATAAACTGTGTTAGACTGTAAGTCTACCAGCAAAACCTTAATAAAATAAATACAGCTGGTACTTTTATATTAAAATAATGTAGTCCTAAATTAAAATAGGATGGGGATTAAATTGTTGAGGCTTTTTTAATAGTTGTGCTTGTATATGCTTATATGCTCCTGCTTCTTTCTGCAGGTTTTCTCTTATTTTTTCTTATAAGGTTTGTGAGGCTTTAAATGGTCTCTCTGTTGCTGCCAGAACCCACCAGCCCCATCAGTGGATCCTTAGGCTTTAGCCTTTAGGTTTTATTCTGTGGAAGAGGTCCAAAAAAACCAGTCACATCTGCTGTTGGGTTAAGAGCTGTAGCCTCCACAAAGGCATGGGAAGGAACATGCCCTTTCCCATAAGAGTTAATTGAGTTACAATACAACTCATCTAATATTTACTACCTAAAATAATGCAGCTAGAGCTTATAAAAATCTTCAATGATAATTTGCTTGTTGTTAGAGAAGTTCAACCTTTGCTTCTGTTATTTAGTCTAGGAGTTTGGTTTTAACCTCCATTAATTTGATCACGTGAAAGTCAAGCTCTAATCTAAGAGAGCTACCTGAGCTCCTTCCATAAATTGGCGGGYGCTTCCAAAGAGAGATTCATTTAGCTTTAAAGGGAGCGGCCAAGACAAGTGTAGTAAATAAGCTCCTTTCTCTTTCTCAAGCAGAACCTCTCTATAGCAGGACCGCAGAAAACTAGCTTAGGCTAGATGCCTAACTTTTAGCTAGCTGGAGATGGACCGATGGCACTCCCACCAGCTAAATAACAGGGGCAAATGACATCCTGTAAGTATCTGAGAACAACTGCATTTTCCTAGTAACAAGCATGTGATTGTCAAGGTCTCATCTGGGTTTCGTAAGTAGGGTAGAGCTTTATATAGGGAGACACTGCCCACCACTTTGAGTCAGCTCAGCAAGGAAGTCCTTTCCTTCCCTTCAGACGTGGGGACAAGGCAGGCGAGATTCAAGCTGTGAATCCCACACAGGCTCCTTGACTTGGGCTGCCTCTCCCCAGGACAGCACAAAAAGTCCAGGTCTGGCAGGCCCAAATCACTCACTGCTGTCCTGAATTTTGATACCGTGGTAGCCACTACATGTGAGTCACATATGTGAGGAGCTCAGAATTGAGCTTGCATTTCTCACRAACACACACAAAACATAATTCAGCACCTATCTGACGTCATTGAACATCTCAGAAGACCCAGTTCCTAACCCTGAAGGAGGGGACAATGCTCCTTTTGACCCACCAGAGTCCTGGCCAAAGTGTTTTGCAAAGTCCTGCTGGGTCACTGAGCTGACAGTAGAGTTAATGCCATCTGCTTTCATCCACCCCTCTAATCTTACGTATTTATGCTACGAACTCTCCATAGCATGGATCGTCTCTCACCACATACAAGTGCACTGTGTCTACTGCAGGGACATCCTCTTCTCAGTAGAGACCTCAAAGCAGTAAGGTGGTTCAAATGATTAATAATAATAATAATAACAGTAATAATAATAATAGTAATAGAATAAGAGTCATAAACAGAGAAAGCTTTAGGAAAAGAGTCCTTGAAAGGTGGGCTACTACTGGAAAAAGGTTGGGTCCCAATAGATTTTATCTGAAATTCCTACATCTGTGCTGTAAATCATCCATTCAGATTTTACTACCTAAACCAGGCAACTGCATTGGGAACATCACTTATGTTTAGTGCCAACAAACCTGTGGTATAAAGCCCTCAGGATCTCAAATGTAGACCAACCTGTGGGGAGCCCRCTGGCAGCGCTCACGAGGCAGGAACGAAGAAGCGTGGGAACAAAGTGATGCTTTCGTTTTCCAGTAATGTTCTGGGAATACAGGCGACCTATAGGGCTCCGAAAAGTTTTGCTTTGAAATATTGTTATCTTAAAAAATATTAGTGGCTCTTTTACTGCAGATACTAAGGGGTCAGACTGGCCACAGAGTAAGTTAATTTATAGCATTTTTATAGAGGCTTTTTCTCTTTTTTTATATGGCTTTTGACCTCAAATTCTAAATGAAATGTCAATCCGTGCACACAATTCACTGTAATGTTAGGTCCAGCTAATGCAGATGAGTCAGACATTTCCATATCAGCTGCATGACCTTTAGAAATACACAGCCACTAGCAGGGCTCTCTCTAGCACTGTGTGTGTTAAAGATAAGCCGCAGACAGATTGCTTGTCGGCACACAGCACTGGAGAGAAAATCGTTCTGGCAAGATTTTTCTTTTATTTGCCTAGGTGTGAAAGAAGAAGTATGAGCATGCAGCCACCTGAAGGAGGAGGAACGTGGGGAAGGGCATGCAGGGGAGACAGAAGATGGGTGAGCTTAGAGAAACCAGTATCCCAGTGTCTCCTTCCAGTTCTCCTTGACTGTCATGTCTATTTAGACAACTCCCCCTTCCCACAGCAAGCTTCTGGAGCAGTGACCTTTGCCTTTCCATTCCTGCCTGTTTCTCTACTCACTTTGGCAATATTAATAATCCTTCTGGAAACAGCTTTGGTCAGTCTCTGAAAGGAAATCAGATTCTACCAAGCACCGAAAGTCTCAGTCTTTCACGCAAAGACGTTTATGGCCAGGTAGCGCTGCCCTGGCACAGGGGCTATTCTGTGTCCTACACGCTGACCCTCCTGGCATGCAGCTCCTTCTCAAATGTGAAACCAAACTCTGCACCGCTGCTTTCCCGCAGAAGAAGTAGAGCATTAAGAGCCGGGCTGTATCCTATACACAAAACAAGTGAGCTGTGTTTCTCTGGTAGTTTTTTATATGATGCTTTGCACTGAAAAATGTCCAAGTTGCAATTTCCTCTTACTGCAGCACTCTCCTATGATCTACAAGCTGCTGACAGACCTACTCACTACTCTCAAAAAAAGAAAGAGAGACCATACATCTGGAGTGCACAGTCATTCCTCTGCAAGGAGCTGGGTGGCTAGTTTCAAGCCAGCCATGTAATTAGCAGGCACTCTACCATCACCACAGGAAAATCGGAGGATGCTCAACCAGAGACATTTGTCATCCCAGGTCTTCAATGTACCTGAAAAATAGTTAGCAACTTTACTTTTTAATGAGGCAGCAAGGGTGTGGAAATGCACATTTGGGTGAGGTAAACCATCTCACACAGTGGGAGCACCTAAGACATTTCGGTGGGTCCTAAAGAGAGGATGTAACTCTGGCTCCAAATTCAGTGCTCTTTTTCCTGGCTAGCTTTTCATGATAGGGAATTAAACTGGGAAGCAATGTGTAGGATGAAAGGCTTCCAGCATATCATGTAGGGCCGCCGAGCAGGGCTGCTGGCTCTCCCGCGAGCCCCACAAGTACCCGGCGCCGATGGGGGACGGGACCATGGCTGTGCAGGTTGCTGTTGGGTTTCACTGAACGGTAAATGAGTGCAGTTGAAAGGAAACATAATCTTTGCTTGGGGGTTTGTATGAGGGTTTTTGAATGATGATAAAAATGAGGCTTCATTCCACATATGCAACTGCTGCAGACCCACCGCTGTTCATTAAACACAGGAAAACACCTGTTGGCTCCTCCTCACCTGTTCTGATTTATGGCTTACCTAGCCCATGTAATGGCACTTTGCAAAGACTGGCTGGCCCTGACTACAGGACAGGATGGTGGCATTAGGTGACCTTTTGAAATCCTTGCTGCATTTGATTTCTTTTCTGAGCACGGTGGGAATACAAACAGTTTTGTTATGTTGTCTCTACCGTAGACAAATCATCCCTTTTGGAAAGAAAGGAAAAAAGTGTTTTCAAAAGCATATCCAAAAGCAGGACTTGCAGAATCACAGACCTATTCAGGTCAGAAAGGATTTTGGGAGGTCTCTAGTCCACCCTCCTGCTCAAAGCAGAGTCACCCAGGAGTGCATCCAAGGTCTTTTAGCCAAAGGGAGCTGTGAATGACATGCTGGAGCATCACTTTGCAGAAGCTCTTTGGATACCAGGAGATCTCTGGGACATCACTGGAGRCACTTTTGATCTCAAGTGGTGTTAATGCTGTTAGAATTTTGTCCTCAGCAAGTTGGACTATTTCCCAGTCAATGACCCATTTGATGAATTTAAGCTTAGATCATCTCACTCTTGCTCGATTTACTTAGCAGTAATAGTACTTTATTCCTGTGTACTACATTATCAGAGAAGTGGCCTGTCCAGGCTCCGTTGCACCAGTACCAAGTGGTCTGACTGACAGGACTGATGTCCAAAATGTGGGGCCGAAGTCTCCAGATGATGGTTGTCAGCAGAGAACTGTTTCCATCTGGTCTGAGAAACTTCCAGTAAATTACAATAATTTATCATATTCTAAGACTGATTTAACAAACAGCTGGTTTAACTGGGAAACTCATTCCCCAAATAGACGGCTGCCTATGTTTCCACTTGTGTTTGAATTTGTGTGTGTGTATAGGAGTGCATATATAGACTTTTCCTGTATTTTTCAATACTCCTGCAGCTCAAATGAGTGCCTTGTATAGGGCTGGCCTCCTTTGGAAGTGGTTGCTGATATTTATTAGGAATAGCATTTTTTAAATTTAACTGAGACAATAAGCCAACTTATCACTTTCAAATTTAACAGATGTCTGGAAAATAATTAGATGGTCATTAAAGTAAATTCTTGTATCTGTAGATTCCATTTTTGGAGAAAAGCTGCTGTGGAAAAATCAGATTATGATGGGGTCAGAGAAAAGGAAAGTACCCTTTCCTCATGCATAAGATTGTTTCAACCTCTAATATTTCATCCCTTCCAACCTAGGAATAGGGGATGTAGGGATATATTTTGACTAACTGATTCAAAAAATGACATGAATGGGGTCTCTGATACAGAGCAAGATCCAGATAAGAACAGAACTAAGTCAGGGCTGACCTAGTTATACATGGGGATTCACTTCCTTAAAGCTCTGTTTTACTGCTTTTTCCTCCTAGTGATGGAAGGGAACTTTGCTTTGCTTTTCAAAATGACAGAGAAAGCTGTTTCTGAGCAGCCCTTCCACTTTCCTGAGACTCTGTAAAAAAAATATCGTTAGTACAAGTGTGAATCAGGACTGATAATCACTCCACTGTTCTCCCTTTCTCCCCCTCCTACGCAGTCCTTTAACCTCTCTTGTTTTGCCGGCTTTGTCCTCCTCTTCCCTCTTCCCCCAGCTCCACCTCTGTCCTGCCTCCTCCGTGTCTGAGGCTGTCTGTGTTCCAGCCCTGTCTCCTCCCTCAGCTAGCAAGACTTCTATTTTAACCCTACATTTCATTATTAATGGAGATTGCCTCACAGACTGTATTTTCCAATGCAGTCTCACTGCTTTTCTCCCTTTTCCACTCTTTCCCACCAGCAGCAATGCCCCTGTGTTGGCTGCCTGCTTCACAGAGTGGCAGGGAAATGCCCAGTCCATCTTTAATGGAGCTTTTCCCCTTTATAGCCAGCCTTGGGCAGCCAGCTCCATGTTAAACACCTTGATCTTTTAGCCCACGTCTTCAGTCCACCTTGGCATACAACCCACAGATGAGGAGAGCTTCAGCATGAAGGTTTCTTTGGGAATCTGCCATAGGGCTTCATGGGTTGCTGCACGATGTCCCAGTAATGAACAGTGTGAAATGACAAGTGCCAATGGATGGGTTTCACAAGGCTTTCCTTGATTTACAAGTCTCCCAGAAAGAGTTGCAAGAGTTGCAAGACTTGTAAGAGCAGCAGACTTAACACTCGTCCCCATAACGGTGCGGTCTCACCCGTTCGTTATCCAGCCTCCCCGATCACATCCTCCAAACTGCAGCTGATGCCCTAGAAGAGAAATGGTGTTTTACGCTGCTGACCTAGTTACAGATCAGCAAGCTGGTGAAAGCTGCATCAGAGTAAAGAGAATGGATGAACAGAGCATTACTTAATGCGCAGTTCTAGCAAAACCCCAGCCTAAAAGGCCCCAAGGGATCGCATTAAGACGATAATTTAAATAAGATTTATGGCCTTCAGCTTGCTCTGGAGGCACTGGGGGTTGCGAAGGCTAGTCAGCATGCTGAAGAGCCCTGTAAATACCTCTGAGCTTCCTCTGTGTGGTCTGGCAAAAAAGCAGCAGGGGGGGAAATGATTGGCAAAAAGGAGATATTTATCAAGTGAAGATGATGCTAACTAGGGGAAAGATCAAAGGAAATTATGTATCATCATTTATACTGGTCCTTCATTCCTCCTAGCAGGGAGGTATCCAGTGGGACGGAGACTGTGGTCTAAATCTGCAATACATAGAGATATCTCACTCCCACTGGTTATTTGTTTGAGTATTAGGGGCCTAAATACCTTTGATAAAAATCCAAGCACCTAAAAAAAGTTTCCTATATTTAATCTCATAAGTATGCAGTTGCATATAACTTATACACACATATGCATGTGCACATCTGCAGTTTTGCCTTGGTGACCTAAAGATGTGCCTGTGGCCAGAGATCCTAAAGGAAACATTCCCTGGCACAAGAGCTCAATACTCCACACTGTTAAATGATTACCATGGTCCCTGGCGCATTTTTGGCCCAGACCAGCCAGCGCTCTCCCAGGTGATTCCCAGGCATGGCTCAGGGGTTAGTGTGGACCAGACACCACTGCTAACAGGTGGGATGTGGCCGAGCTGCGTGGTCTGGGAGACACAGGCCACCCCACAGCAGTGGGCTCAGGAGCCGGGAACGGCTACAGCCGTGTTTCACCAGCCTCTTGTGGCCCAGGGCTGAGCGAGTTGGCCAGGGCTGCAGCGAAAGTCTGTGGCAGAGGAGGAAACGGTAGTGTCCATCCTCGCTATGGGCCCCCTTTCGGTCATGGAGCCAGCACTACCCGTGGTGTGGTCCAGCGCACCCAGTCCCCAGTTCACACGGGGCTTTAGTGAGAGACTTCAAATATTTTATTTTCAAGAACAAACATCCTTCTTTCTCTCTATAGTAAACCTTGCTGCTCTTCCAAAATACATAAGAAGTCAAAGCAGCCGCAGTCAAGCACAAATGAAACGGCTAATATCCCTCTTCCATATTTATAATCTCCTGATTATGAGGTGTCAAAATGCTTTGTAAATGCACCCCATCTCTTCCATCCCATGAGGGACAGTACAAAACATGAGGACACCCTCTGCACAAGACACAAGGCACAGGATSTTTTCTGGAGGCGGCAGAGATTGTATTCACGTGCCATTTTGCAGCTGTGCCTTGGATTAGTGTGTTTGACACCACACTGCCTGCATTTGCACTGCTGCTGGCCACCGATGAGCACAGCCCAGTGAGCAGCCAGGCAGTATTTTGCAAGGATGAGTGAAGTGCCTTGGTCCTGGCTCCAGATGTGGTGCTTGAAGCACTGAGCAATATCTCTCCTCATGGTTTACCTGGAGAAACCAAGCTGAGTTGTTCTGCTCACGTAGCTGCATCTTGGGTGTCCTTAGGCAACTGAAAGACCATGTTGAATCAGCTGTATTGGCTCAATGACATTAGCTGCCTCTTCGTAACACTGATACAGCCCCCCATGAAAATGACCCGTCCAACCTTTTTTTACTACTCCTCTCAAAGTTGTATCCTTTGTTTTTCTGCTTGCCCTTAGTGATATCTCATTCCCCCATTGCCCTGTCCCTGTCCGCTGGCCTAGAAGAGCTAGTCCTGAATTAACACCTAAGAAGATGAAGATCAAATCACAGAAACTACTGCTGGAGCCACTCCTGGCAGAGCTGGGATAGCTGAGCGAGGGGCTTTGAAATCCTCGACGGTTTCCTTTGTGCCTTGCGGCGCTCAGGATGCAAGACGCAGAGGTGCTCAGCAAGCGGAACGGCAGCCCTGCAGTCCAGGGGACCATCAGCATGGGCTCCTGCCCATCTCTTCTCTCTCATCTGTCGTAAAGGTGATGGGGGGACTTCATTTAACATAGCATCCCGACAAGCTGAAATTGTCACTATGCTAGAAATTGTGTAGATCCAATTAAGAGCTCCCCCTGCTCCTGAAAGATCATGGAAAGTAACCGACTGTCTAAGATTTTTGTACTCACAGTCCTAAAAAGTAGCAGAATTAGCAACAATTTGGGTCTCTTGAGTTCAGTGCAGCATTCCCTCCTAGAGGATGGTGCTGCTGCACAGCACAGAGAAACTGTGACTCTTCTCCCATTCAGGTAATGTCCAGAGAGCCTTTAACTCCAGTGGCAGACTATTAAAGACACAGACAGAATATACATTCTTGTGCTGCTTAATCTCCCATTGGTGCTGGTGGGACACGATTGTGGCTACAGCTGTTACATAACCCACTCCAGCGAGAGCTTCCTTGGGAAATACTTCTTCCTCTCCGCTGGCAGACTCTGTCACTATATATAACTCCACCATTATCTGTGAAGCCTAGAGGAGGCAGAGAGAAAATGAACCAACACGAACATTTTAAGTGAATGCAAAAATACTTCTCAAAAAAATAATTTCTGAGGCTGGGAAGAGCATTTTGTTTATATAACTAGCTATTTTCAGAATAGCGGATGATTAATAATAATCAAAGATGATTACAGAGGCGATCGTTTTAAAGACGGACAGGTTTTCAAGCTTGGTAAAAAAAAATCTGTTCAGGCTTTGCGTTCAAGGCAACCCTATGCTTTTTACCAAAGGGTACGGGGGGGGGGGATCACCAAGGCTCACTGTTCAGCTGAAAAGTGAAGAAATGAAGTCCGTACGGGCAGTGGAGAGGCACAGACTGCTGCAGTCTTGGTCACCTTGCAGTTACACACACACAGAGCAAGATACTGGGGACACCGTCTCCATAGGCATCTCAAGAAAGATGAGGAAATAACAGAGATTCAGGAGATGCAGTTGCATTCGCATCAATATTCCTGTTTGTAATAATGGTAGGAGACTTGTGAGGAGACAGATGCTTTGCAAAATCTTCTCATTAATTCTGCAGCGTATCACAAACTGATAAAAAGCTACAGAAGAAGATTCACTGCAAAACTCTGTCCATGTATGGCTTTGTATTGGAAGGTTAATTTGTTCACTGGCGGCAGGTTGCTTGTTTGGGGCTTTTCTTTAACTGAGCACTGGAGCGAAAACAAACCCCTCACAATGAACACCACCAGGTGTGGAAATAAAGCAGACCTGATTTTCATTTCCTGATAAAGCTTTACCCATTTTCTCTCCCTCCACTAGTCACAAAAAACTCACAGGATCTAGCTTTGGCTGGTTTTAAATCCCTGATAATGTGATTGCCTTATAAAAGTGAAAYGGCGCTGAAAATATGCACATAGCATTTGGTGTGTGTGACCAATTAGGGGAAAAGTGCATTGCAGTTTTCTGTCATTTGCCCGAGATGATGGATGTTTACCCACCTTTGGACACCATTTTCCATATTGTGTGGACTGAGCACTTACTGCTCTGATCACATTAGGGAGAGCTGTTGCTGCCCTTCACACCTGAAATAAGTCAGTGTGTTAGAAGAAACTCATTCCAGTGTACAGGGACTTTAAGGCAGCACAGGACACACATCAGCTCCATTTTTGCAAGAGGCAAAAAGGGGACCTTTTCCATCTCATTGCAATGAAGTGGGTCTTCAAAGCATAGGTGGAAGATTTACATTCAGGGACCCAGACTGCTCTCATGTTTTGGGTATGGCAGCAGCTGGTGGGGCAGCTCAGCTCATATCAAGGACTTTTCTGAGATGAATTTCTTGCTCAGAAGGAAGCTTTCTAGATATGGTGCCAAGAAGGTGGAGTCTTGAAACCTTCCCTGAAATATTTGCCTTAATTTCTCTGAGGTTGTGGTCATTGCCTGAAGTTCCCCTCCTGTATAGCAGGCAGTATCAATTGGGCTTGGGGTGCCACAGACAGGTATCCTATGCTGAAAACCAACGAATAGGTTTGCAGTAAAGAGTTTGCTGTGCTGGTAGTCAGACCCAAATCTGACCTTTTGTCTTCACTGTCTCCCTTGCTTCTGATGAACCTACAAGATAAATTAGTTTTCTGAGTTACTTGCCTACTGTAAGTGGCTCTACACAAGTGAATGAAAGGTCATTGCAATTTTTTTGGCAAGTATCTCGACAATCTCGACAAAATGCTTCCAAGGAGGCAGCCTTCAAAATTCATGGTTTCTTACTGCCTTTTTCCATGTGTTTCCCTGATAAAGTCAAGAGACAGAAGCATAAAAGGAAAAC
Organism: Apteryx rowi; assembly: GCF_003343035.1. Classification (NCBI taxonomy): domain Eukaryota; kingdom Metazoa; phylum Chordata; class Aves; order Apterygiformes; family Apterygidae; genus Apteryx; species Apteryx rowi. Next base: position 34,253 of record NW_020450463.1, on the reverse strand, counting down.
TTGAATGCCATCTTCTGTCGTCTTGTTGCCTTTGACTTCTGAGAGTAACAGAAGTCCAGTCTCTAGCTGTCTGCCTGACTGAGCTCTGCATGTAGCACTTTTTAATGAAATCTGGGTGAAGCAGCCTTGAAATCTGCAGGTCTCCATTCTCAACCATGGGTCTGAACATGTCAGAGCCATCCTAATCACCAGCATGCTCAGATATATCGCTCTGCTGGTTGTTACCACCGTTCTAGAAGAGCCCACCACTGTCCTCATGATCATCTGGTATTGATGCCAGGAATGAGCACCTAGAAACACCAGCAGAATCATGGAGAGCTTTTCTAGCCAAGCTAAAGTGCCCAAGATGTCCAAGAGGTCCAAAATCTTCCATCTTCTGCCACCCTCCTAACTACCAGCAGGGACCATGAGCCAGAGATCAGGAAGACACTGCCAAAGTATGTATATGTTTAGAAGTGTGTACAAAAGTACCCTTAAGGACTTTATTTTAAAAAAGGATTACCTGCATAGGGTGCAGCTGGTGCTAGATCAAAGCCTGAACTGTCCGACAGTGGTGACCAACAGCAAATATTGACATGGTGCCTGCAAGCAGGAGAAACGCAGCTCTGCCTGTTACTTGCCCCCGTGCCTTCTCCATCCTTATTCTTAGAGGATGCTCCTGGCGTCTGCCCAGCTTCCCACTGCCCCTGAGCCTGCCTTTAGTATCATGGCCTGCAAGCTGGGATTCATTTGTCTGGAAAGCACCTAGCAGGCAGGGAGCATCTATTAAATATGATATAATAGTGAGACTGACTCATCTCCAACTAAAAGCAATATGACATCATACTTGTACATCATTGGATCACAGGGAACCAACATTTTTAATTGACCTGGAAGATGGGGACTTTATTGGGGAGAGGAAAATGAACAGTGTAACTCTAGATGGCATTGAATTGCAGGACAAAAACAATGAGAAAAACATAGTAATTTTATAGGCAAAGATATTTATTCAGCCAAGATAAAACATCCTTTCTTTAATTTGTAAGTCATTTCAATGGTGCTGTAAGTAAAGATTTAGCATAATTAAGCAAAACCAGTTTTTTAAACAAGGCCCTAATAAGTGTGTTTCTTTCTGATGCGCTGTTCAACGGTAATATAACACAAGGACTGTTTAATACCTTTATTTGTTTAGTGTTTCCTGGTTATTGAAACTGCTTCCTTAACAGAGGTTTCAGAGCCCTGGCAGAAACACCAGGGGCTGCGTATGAATACTGCTGTCTGCCTGGAACATTACTCTGATGGTAATTTTACATGGCCCGTCTGTGGCATGAATAGATCACTGATTTTATCTGCAAAATGCTGAGCTATTTCAATTATAGGTCTTCTGGAGCGCACGCTCTGAGGAGCACAGTGCCCAGAAAATCAAAGTAATTTCATTGCTTCTTCACCTCACCACGAACTGCTTCAGATCATGACTGGAAGGTCAGAGTTGAATGCTTCTCAAGAGACTAGCCGTCAGAGAGGAAATCCTGGGTACAACATAGCTGCAGCATTTTCACACCAAAGCATGTTGATTTTAGTGACATTTTGAAGGAAAATCTTCAGATCAGCTCTCATCAGGTTTCAAGGCATAGGTTTAGACAGTTGTGAAGGGTGTCGTATAATTGTTTAGTTTTTTAATTCCCAGATTGCTGTGAAATACTTGGTATTCTGCAGTCTCAGCCCTACGCGCTGCCCTGCTAGGAGGCCGTGACCGTGCAGAGGGGAAGGCTGCCATGCGTTTCAGCCTGGGTGCCACACGCTGGGCAATGTCAAAGCTTGAGGAAGCCTCCRCGTGCCTGCGGGAGTAGTGAGCCCACTCAGGGGAAGACGCTTCGAGGGTGCAGGGCAGGGCAGGGGGACACAGCCAGCATGGCACAGGGTTTGTGGTCACCGCRGAGCCCAAGCGACTGCCCTCGACCCCATGAATGAAGGTTTGCAGGGTGAGGAATGCTAGCCCTGGCCTCTGCAAGCAAACCAGCTTCTGGCCAAGCGCAGGAAACCCCTGCCAGAAGCTACACCAGCCGGGACCCCAGACTACTGCACTCTCACTGTACTCCAAAAGGCCACCTTAGGTCTCGTTGCTGGTGGCAGCAGAAGCCAAGGCAGTGGAGYCCAATGGCCAAATCTGGTGTTTCCTTAAAGAGAATTCTTTTCTGCTCAACCTGCTGCAAGTTAGTGCCACCACAACCCAACCGTGCAAACCACTGAAGGCGGGCAGCCCCCCAGCCACCTCAGGAAGCTGAGCAGAGGAGTCTCCTGGCTGGCGCTCCACCATCTCCAGGGGAGGTGCAATGTGCCCTCACCCACCCAGGAGCTCGGCCCTCACAGGGGGAAAAGGACTAGCCAGGCTCCTGGCTTTGGTTTGTCCGTGCTGAGCTGYGAATGAAGCAAGGGGATATATTTAACCTGTGTGGTATTGGTGAAGGCAGTGTTCAACCCACAGGAGGAACAGAGGAGGAGGTGARGCACCATCTGCTGAAGTTTGCAGCCAAGAACCTTGGAGGGAGGAATCAGAGATATTTAAACATCTCTGGGGAAACTACAGAAATTACCATGAGCTGAAAAATTGCAGAAGCTCCCACAAGAGAAAAAAGAATAAAGTGGTGACCCCGGGCATGTAGGAAGGTTATCTTGGATCTCTAAAATGACCATTTAATTTAGGGTATAGATCAGCAAATCCTGAGAGGCCAGCCTGTAACTCAGCATAGGCTTATGAAAGGAAAGTTTTCACATTTTCCTAAGAAGATTACAGATCTGGTAAGGTGACACTATCTATATTCTTGGACTCTCCTGCAACACTTGATTGTTACATGGTGAGCTGATTAATCAATGTGCATGATAGGGAGGCAGGCATTAGAGCAAGCATTAGATGGATTAAAGGCCGGCTCAGGGACAGGTCTCAAAGTGCTCCTGGGCGCAGAGATATCCCGCAGGGATCCGTTTGGTGCAGGCTTCTGCAGATACCAGTGTTTGAGCCAGCACTACTTGATAAATACTTTGACTATGACACAGACTTTCTGCAGGTAAAATATGCAGAAGATTGGCAAAGTAGAAAACAAACAGGAAAACAGGTTACCTTTGCTAAGTGATCTGGATTGCTTGGTAAAATGGCCACAATCCAAAAGGATATGTTTGAATACAGGAAATTGTACTAGGGAACCAGTTTCTTTACATGAGATAAAGCAAGCATATTTATAAGCACGGTATGGAGAAATCTATGGCACTTTGATAGTAAAGCATTAAAATAGGCTCATGTGTGTTTGGTGTCAGAGAACAGAAGCTATGTCTATTAGAAATATTCCTCAGAATGTCATGAATTTTAGTCTGAAAAGTGAGATTTGCCGAGGTGACATGCTCTATCAGATAGCTATCTGTGGCATTTTGGAGACAGCACTAAGGAGCAGAGTGCAGCAAACTGTCTTGATTTTCATTATTCTATTTACCCTAACAATGCAGAAGAAATCCACGGCTTTGAATATATACCACACCAAAAGATTTGTGATGAGTTTTTGACTGACACAACTATTAGTGTAGAGAATGAAAACATTGAGAGATGTCAGAAACACAAAATGCAGTCAGAAGATTATTCTGATTAATAAGAAAAAGCATTTCAAAGCATGATATCAATATTCCAATTTGCAAAAGCCCCAAAGGAATGACATTAAACTGACACGAAAGGTCTTAAAACAGCAACATCTTTAACTTAACAGTGATTTGATCTATTTAGTCTCTCTTTTCCTCATGGAAAAATAAGACATTTACCGAGACTGACAGGACACACATACTTAGTCCACACCAGCAAATCATCTACTGCTCAAAGAAATCATCATGAATATTTATCTTGTAGCTAAATATCCGGAACAGAACAAACCATTCCAGACAGTAAATTAAAATATTTGTTTCAAGGAAGCTAACACCCTTTCCGAATGACTTCTTGATGGGTCCTGGACTGACAGACACGTTGCAACTTTCTGTCTTTGCTAACTTCCATATCTCCTGTCTGGGAAACCAGGGTGAGACCAGAGGAAAAATCTTTAAGATGCATCTCTCTTTGATCTCAGTTTAGAGAATATATATAAATTGCTCACCCAGTGCCTGCAGTATCAAGCACTGGGTCTCACAACCTGCCCTGCACTGGGCCAAAAACAGGGCAAAAAAGGGGCTGCAGCACGAGGCTAATTAGTCAAGGCTAATTTTAAAGAGAGGTCCTGTCGCCCTCTTATTGTGCAACTTTTCAAACCCATGTCCTGGAGGAAGCATAACCTGAGCAAGAAAGTCTCCATCTCTCCTTACCAGAGATGTTCCCAAAGCACAAAATGAAGTGCCCCTTTAAAACTGCATATTCTTTATGAGTACCGTACCATTAGCAAACTAATTTCTGCCAACACGATTGGTTTTACTCAGAATTTTCTTACACTGCAAAAAATTGGTGCGATAATCTCATTAATTAATTAATCTAATTATTTCCTTTGGCTTTTTTTTACAGAGTAATCAGAGTTATCTATAGCCTAAAGGAAAATTTGGTTATGTAATTCTGTCTCTTCAATCGGCTTACTGAGATCTTCCTTATATTTTAAAAACACCTCGTTTATCTGGTTTTTGTACCTGAATTCTTTACCTGCATGCCAATCCCACCTTATTTACAAACTCACAGAAAGCCTCTGCTTCCATTCTCTCCTTCATGCCCTGGAGGAATAAGAAAAGAATAATTCAATTTTATTTCTTAGTTCAAGAAAATGAGCCAGTGGAAATGAATACAAATTTTGCTACAGCTGTGAACTGATGAAAAACTGAAACTTGAAGCTGAAATTCAGGATTTGTCTTCATTTAGCATAAGTACTTTCTGCTCAGCGTTCAGAATACCTTTCTCCAAATATTAGTGCTTAAAACAGCCCTGGGGGGCAAGAGTTTTTTAACTCTGTTTCACAGTTGAATAAACAGGAATATGGAGAGACAGAAATAAGATTGCTGTTTTACTGTAAATATTGGAGCCATTTTTCCCTTCTGAATAGAAGTGGACAGCATATATATTTCACCTTTAAGAGATACCTGGCAGACCTGTTGCACATTAGCGTTTCTGTGCAGGAGAGCAGTTGTCATTGCGCTTTGAGGAACCTGGCAACTTTACTGTTAAGAGAGAAGTAAGACATCAGATAAGAAAGACCAGTCCTGAAACTGTTTTGAAAACAGGTGATATTTGTTGCTGACTTGAAGCAAGTCTCTTACAACTGCTCAGCAGCAAAGGCATGACAGCAAATCCTGTTTTTTTTCCTAGCAACCTGGCTTTGTATCTTCTCTCTCACTCACAACTCAAACCCAAATGCACTGCAGTAAGAGTGACTTGTTGAGCTTTGGAACAAATATATAGGAAGAATTGTGCCTGGAGAAATATGGAGCTGTTTTTAGGGGAGGAGAAAATAGATGTTCTAGCCAAAAATGAGAGTGAAGTGTAGGGCAAAACATGAGGAACATTTTCTTATAGGTGAGTACAATATTTACCGAACCAAGGTGCAAACAAGACCTTTTCATTTAATTTGCAAGGGGGCTTTATGCCATAAGTAGGGATTGAGCCATATTAAGCAAAATCAGTTTTGCCAGGAGGCACGTAAGGAAGCAGGTGCATTTTGGAGGTGCTGTTTAATGGTTAGGTGACAATCGTAGGAGTTCTGAGAACTCTGAAATACTTTTGCTTGTTTAATGTTTTCTGCTACGGCAACTTTTCTCTTACCAGCCTGTTAGGTTATGGGCCAGCCATTGCCCACCCCAACTCCTCTGGCATGACAGAGTCTACAGACAAGTGGCTTCGGTAACTCAGCTCTCTCACCTCGCAAAAGACAACGTGATACGTGCTGCCTGGATCCACATAAGCACATTGAGAGGCACGAATTCAGGCCAGAGGTGCCTGATGTATAGCAATATTCTTAGGATAATTACCGAAATAAAGTCAATGAGACTTTCAGAAGCACCCAGCACTGGTCTTTGCACCCCTGCTGAGCCACACAGGAGTTTTCCTGTTGAGTTTAAGCAAATTGGAGTTAGCTAAACCCCAAATACAGTCTGAAGTTCTGTTTCAGAGAGGTGCATTTCAACACTGTAACATTTATTCATTCTTTTCCAAATTAAGGAATGTGGTATCTGTATAGTATTCAGTAAATCAGAGCCCTGACCTTAGTCGGGGCATGTGTTACCACCATAAAATACACCGGGAAGAACAGGTAACCATTATATGACTCATCAAAGGCAGAATCAGTGCAAATCAAAAGAATTATCCACTCATAAGATCACTGTTGCCTCAGAGATGATGATAGACACAGGAACTTTTAAAGTGGAACTGCGTCTGTCTTTCTTGCACGCAGACATTTGCTGCGTTAATATAATAGAAGACGAAGAGTTTCACCCATCAAGCTCTACCCATAACTTGCTAGCTGCAGCACAACCTGTAGAAAGACCTTCAGCATTCATTGGCAGATTTCTAGTGAGGGGGAGTATGTTTTTTTAAACTAAAAAAAATACAAAAGCAAGAATGCATTGATTTGTATAAGGAAGGTGAATTATGGATGCCTTTTGCTACACGCATAATTCACTGCTTCAGTGCGCTGCTGTAATTGAGATCTGTAAGCTGTAATTAGTTTTTGGCAGATCTTTAAACAATAGTAAGCACAGAAAAAGAGAAAAAAGCTCTTCTGGATGTGATGATGTGTGTGGATATGGGGAAAAACATACATTAAGAAACATATATATTAAGAAAGAATACTTCCTACCCCACTTGTTCAGACTATAAACTCTTCAAGTAGGGCCTGGATTTTGGTATGCATTTATACAGTGCCAAAGCTAAATCTGTGCTGTGGCCTTTAACCACTGACACTGGTGAAGACACCACAGCTTTGCTGTAGGAAGGTTGCCGAAACACACCTCCGCAGAGGGTCACCCATTCAATTTGGGCCAAGTCAGCAAGAGCTTGGAGCTCTTTCTGCCTGAAATCAGCTTAAGAGCCTGTGAAAATGTGTCTGTGGTCTGCTCCGTGCATGGGAGGTAGGAAAAAACAGAATCACCACTGGCTAAAGATGCCTTAAAGTTCACCAATGGCACAAATTTCTACCTGGCCAGTATTTCCCAACAGGTTCAAAGTCTTCCCCGGGAATACGCCAGTTCAATGGCAGAGCAGGGGAAGCTCTAATCCAGCATGGGTTCAAGGTAGGAGCCCATCTAAGCTACCCAGCTCTGCCTGAGGGCACGGCACAAATAACTCCTGCAGCAGCCCGACCGCAGCCGGACAGTTGCCAGCTTTGCCTCATGCACATAGCTGCATTAGTACAAAATCCCTGATTAAACAAGGGAGGAAACGTCACTCCTCAGAGCTGCCAACTCCCCTTCCCACCCCGTGACCGCATCTCCCTGTCTGTGCGATGCAGGTAGTATGTAGTAAAACACTCTTGGTCTGTGGTTTGCATCCCATAGCAAGCGTGAGGTTTCTCATCTGAATCTCCTATGACCCTCCTGCAGAGACTCTGCAAGGACTGGAGGTTTTCACAGGCGCTTAATTCACCTCTGATTTTAACTGAGCATCTCAAAATAATGATGAGAAGGAAAAACTTCCTATGTTATAATTAGGTGTGCCAGAAATGACCTCACCTTTTTCCTGACACTGCTTAAATTAGTATTCTCTGGGCATACAGCATTGTGAATAAGTTGATGAAATGATTCATTTGTTCATTTGCCTATGCATGTTAGTAATTATATGCCAAGAATCCAGTGATTTGTTAGCAACCTCATTTATTTTAAGGAAGCTGCTGTCATTCAAGCAGCACTGGCCAGCAGCCACACATTCCTTCACCTTTCCTTCCCGCCTTCCTAAATCTCCCATTAAGCATCTTAGGCACTTTATGAGGGAAATAGGGGGAAAGAAAAACAGGAAACAAAAAAATCTGTTTTGAGGCAAGTGCTGATCATCTGCTCACCTTGCAAAGGTCTCCTGGGCCTGTGTCCCTTTGGCCAGCCATTGCATCCTGCTGATGCAGTTCATTTCTTGGAGCTAGAATGGGCATTTTGACCTTTCTCATCATAGTTTGGTGCTTTGCAGTTATCCTGTATATGATGAAAGGAAGCCCCAGCTCTCCTCTTCTTTTAACCTAGTAGCTAAGATTAGTCATAAACCAAATAATCTGCTGTCTGGTCTTAGTGTCATCTGTTAAAAGTTGCTGTTATTCTCCGTTACGTACAACGTGCACCAAGGAGCTGCCCCTCTGATCCTGAATTTGGAGGGGAGGCCACTAGAAACCAGTGACTAGCAACTTTCTCATCCACAAGTACTGTGGGTATTTATCCAGGCTCCCTGGATATTTCAGACCACCCAAGTGAGACAAGCGAGTCTGTGCCATTATCTCATTTTATATGTGGGCRCTCGAGGCACAGAGCTGAAATAACCTCTTCAAGGTCACACACGAAGCTTGGAGCAGATCAAGAAATGGAGCGTATGTTTTTCCCTCCACTTCATTAGGTTATCCCCTTCCAGCCTTTGCGGCAAAATCACCATTCTGGCCCATAGTACACCCAGACACAAGAAGCACATTTACATTARTTGTGTAGGCAACTATCCCCATCATATAGGTCCTCTCCTAGCCAGCCTGCAACAGGAGAGTACTGATGAATATAGTAGACTATTTCTGTCATCACTGAAAGATATTTTCATCATTTGCCAACCAGTGTCACACAGTCACACAGCGGCCTTATTTTGTGTTGCAGTGATTTTCAAACTATGGCCCATGTGCCCTTGCAGTCTCATTTGCATTTGTAGCTGGCAGGTTTTACATATTAAACATTCACAAACTCATCAATTAAAAGTTTGGTGATACGGACACCTGGCAGTCCACCAGGCACTGCAAGAGTAGCAAATGGGCCAATTTGAAATGGGGTGGGAATTTTCTGGACCATTATTGCCAATAGGAAAAATATCTGGGTCCKAGCTTGTGTCCCAGGTTCTATATGGCATGCTTTATCTGAAATAATATTAATAAAGTTCAAGATAGATACTTGCCTACCAAGAGGAGTTGAATGAGTTACAAGGGATGGAAAAKAAAGAGCAGGGGTCCAGCCATAACAGCAGAAAATCACAAGGAACATGTAGGGTGCAACTTTGACATCACATAACATGCTGGTTAAATCCTGTAAAACTGTTTATAGAAAGGAGGACAGTCTTGGACCTTGGCCGCTCTCAGGTACGTCCCTTGGCCTAGGTGACTTCAGGAAATCACTCTGTCCTTCAGGTCTCTGGAGTGAGCTTCAGGACTTCCCCTGGCTCTTTCCTTGCAGTGCCTTGGTGCTGCAGACAACTCAGGCTTACGATGAGCACTGTACGCCTCGGCATCTGTGGATTTAGTGACTGGAGGCACCCTCTGATCATGAGACCCTGGCACAGATTAAAGCATTTCCTCTTATTTTCCAGTTTCATATCTAGATTGAAATGACACATGCTGGTGCAGTAAGCAGGACAGGACTTTAGCAATGCTGACTCTGTAATCTTACTAGGTCTCAAATGCTGGGCTGGTGCATAGCCCTGAGATGGTCTATATCCCACTCACCACTCCTTCATGCTGTGCTATGCCCTGTGCCAGATCCATTCCTAGGACGTGATTAGAATGAGAAGCAGCAACCTGCATGGTCCCTTAGCTGTTTGTACATCCAGAAGGACCTAGGTTACATTTCAGTTTCCTTTTTCTACCACCTACCAACTAACTGATGTATGAGACCTCAGAGAAAAATTCTTATAATTTCATTAATTTTGTGTTAACCTGGTGCTGTGAAGCAACTGAAGGAAAATTGAAGTGTCTGGCACTTAGTGCGCAAAGTGATGGAAGCAGGTAAGATCTGAAGCACTTCCCCTTCTATCAAATAATACTGGAATTACTCTTGCACAGATGCAATAGCAATGCATTTAGTCCTTGATTTCATAGAAGACTTCACTCATACTGCTCAAGTGGAGTTGCCCTAGCACATCCTGGAAAAGATGAACAAACGTCGCCAGAATTTCTCTTGCTGGGGTCTTTCAGGAGTGACTGTGCCATAAGAAAATTCAGTGTCTATCCTGCAGAAAAGTGTTAGCAGCATAACATGCAGATGGATCCCAAGGACAAATTCAGCACCAACAGTCAGGCCCATCGCACCCAGGGCTCATTCCTTGCACCATCAGAAACCCATCGCTCTTCTCATTTTGCCAGTGTGCTGTTTCTTCCTACCAACTCTCACCCCGGCATGTCAGCATACTCTGTGGAAATTTGGGTGGTTGAAAGATGCTGATACCTGCTACTCCTCCAGCAAACAGCTGACTTCCTTCCCCTATTACTCCTATAGCAGCCTGCTCCAGGACATGCTGTGAAAAATTAGGACAAAGGAGGTGACTACTATTGCCTGCTGCCGCTCACATTTCAAACAGGGCACCTGCAGCTTTTCAAACACCCCTGTACATTTTTAGAGGGCTGAAAAGTATTAAGTTATACATATATTCCAATCTGAACAGCTGGACTTATGTTATGAAGCAAACTAACTTCACAGCAAAAAGACACAAGAGAGAGTTCCAGTAAAGGGTTCTAGAGTAAACCAGTTTTCCTGCAAAATAAAATGGTGATACTCCTTTAGGATGACCCATATTATTCATGTCAATAAAATATTTCTACCAGCTACGTCTCTGAAAGAGACAAACTGAACTTCTGCAGTTTTCTTAAATTTAATAGAATTTAAATGATAACTGAATTCAACTGAAATGGGTATCAGTAAAAAGCTTTCATATCATGTTTCTAAATTAAATTTTGTTTTGTTCTGATATGCAGATTGGCCTAGGGGCAGGATTTATCTTGCTGAACTTTGGCTGTTCCGGAAGATAAGCAAAAAGTCCAGCAGCTATCTGGGCTACTATAAACAGCAGARGAAAACGGGCTCTTCCAAAAGGAGATGCTGCCCATTCAAAAACCAGGTCTAAGGCCGGTGCGACAGCTCACCGCTGGAGAGACCTCCCTCCCTCCACTGAACATAGGGGCACCAAGGTAACTAGGCRCCACCAGACTAATTATACCCTTCATTTGAAAAAAAAGTAATGACAGAAAGCCTAGAAAAAAGCAAACTTTTTTACTAACAACAAAATGAGCTTGATAAAGCTTAGCTGAGCATCTTCCTTGGAAAAGAGCAAGCCATTCATCAAAGGTGTACGGGCTCAGGCATTTATTCTAGCCCATCCACACACATTGCTTTGTCTCCCTCTGTCTAGCTTTTTGTCTGACAAATTAAGAAAGTCAGTGTGGTTGCCACTGTAAAATAATGGAAACTGGAACTGAAGGGTGTTCACAGCTTACTAGAGCAGTTTTTAAATTATAGGGAGTATTACTTTGCTGTCATTACTACTGATTTAATGATGATTCATACCCAAATGCAATTCTGACTCTCTATAGTTAGCCTTAATCAACAAGATGATTTTTATTTAACAGTCTACAGGATAAAGAAAGTGTGTTTTAATGCAATCRCTTATAACAGACATAGAAAAAAAACAACTTAAGCATAAAATCAGTTTATTAGTTTACCCACAAGAAGGATGTTTTCTGCTATGAAGTTATGCAGACTGAACTACCAAACGCACAAGGCTACAACAAACCCAGTTCGACCTTTCAGGATGGCGCTTTCTATATATGTATCCACCGCCCCTGTGGAATTAATGGAGACTCTTCATGACACTGTCAGAGGGTCTGTTCAGAAGCTCTCTGTGGCAATGGGGAACCAAAGAAACTAATTCAGACAGTAAAAGCTAGTTTTCCACGCACAGCCTCCCAGGGCTTGCGGAGGCTGGCACTGCAGTAAGGCTGGGATTAGCCCTTGTGGATTGTCCCATAAAAGAAAGCTCTATAGAAAAGGATGTGTCTTTAGGAGGTTTCAGCACACGAAAATGAACAAAGAAACACACGGGAAGGGACAGTGCAACTCTGAAAGAATGAATTGCAACCACCCTTTGCACTTGGAAACATCAACTACAGGAACTCCCCTCCCTTTTCTGAGAAATGCAGTTACAAAACGCCAGTTACTGAGCATCCGCATGTGGCACCACATGGCTGAATCCATCCGTGTTACCACCAAAGCATGCCCTTTTGTCTGCCTATCCATCTAATGCCATATGGTATCTATTGTGCACCCCTAAGAAAGAGCAATGCCCTAAAAAGTTGAGCCCAAGTGAACACAAGTGCTTATGTTTCAGAAATCCCTAAAATCTGAAATTTTCATCCATGGTCCTTACTGGTCAAACCCCGAAGAAAGCGCAAGGACAACAGCTTCCCAGCTACGAACCTCCTCAAGAGCTGACATTCCCTGGCACCACCGATGGCAAGGACCGGCAGTGACTGACCTGAGCAAGACRGTGTTTGTCTCGCTGGTCAGCAACTACCCGATTACTCCTCTGAAGTGTTGATTCTGCTCTGAGTTCTTCTTGAAGGGTGCCAAGAGCAAAAGCATCCTGCTCCTCTAGGAGGTAGGCAGTGCACAGACCACCACCCCAGCAAGGCCAGGAGGGATCTCTGGTCCCATGCAGAGGAGCGCATGTAGGGAAGAGCGTGTTTCCAGCACAAGCCCCTTCTAGATAGCAAACACCATTCTCTGTGGCATTAAATGCCACTGCTCCCTCTCCATGGAGATTTTGCAAAGGGCAGCAGAGATTTGTGGTGCTGAGGGACCTTCACAGCTCAACCCCGCACCAGCGCTGGCAGCACTGGTGCTGCTTGAAGACCAGCCTGAAGCATCCCGGTGTGCTGGAGCCAGGCTTGCCCCCACTCCGGGCTCCCCCTCCCGGACAGCCAGCAGGGAGGGAGGCAGCGGGAGCCATCTCCGGCAGTGTCAGGCAGCCACGCCAGCTGGTGGGAAACTGCACTAAAACATGCTGTTACCAAAAACACCATGTTTGTCTATACAATTAACTACTGCTGAGTTTCCACACAACAGTATTTCTACTTCCTCTAATAGACTCCTATTTCAAGCATAGACTTAGTGCTTACAGAAGGAGAAATATAGCCTGTTTAGGACAGGCAGGGAAGATATTTAGTTCTTGTCCAGATGTCTGCAGTTTGTTAGATTTCCGAAGGACTCCTTAGACATTTGAATCCAGCCTTGCTTCCTGCTGGAGGCACTGGAAAGAAGGATGAYGCCTCCTTGAAGCTTTTAACCTGCAGCTTTCCAGGGACAGAGAAGACTTGCCTGACATTTCCAGTAAAGAAAGAGCAGCAACAAAACTCTGTAGTTTAAGAAACTGCATAAATAAACTTGCCATGTGTTTTAACTGCTTGTCCAGACCAAAAAAAAAAAAAAAGATAACTTTTTTTTTTTAATAAGCTTTAATTTAATAACCTTGACAAGTGAAATGCTGGAAATCCAGACTCAGACAAACATTCAAATCAAAGCTAGGACCTTGAAGACTTCAAGAGKTTTTTTTTCCAAATCACTGCTTCCTGCCTAATAAAAATGTGGCCTGACAATATGTTGTGTTAAGATAGATGAAGAAGCCAGTATTTTGAGAAACTGCAGAGAACCTACCATCAGACTTTGCTTCTGCAAACACTGAAGCAATTAAATATATTGACTGTTTACTCATTATTTTTAATGGCATCATAATAAGCTGTAATGGAAAAAAAAATTGATATTTAATCTGAAATGGGTTGGAAAGAGAGATAAATTAGAGTGCTTAATAAGAATTCTTATCTGTATGGATAACTGTAAGAAAGACAGATCAGAGTGGATTAGCTACATGCATGCTTAATTCAAATTTCAAAATGTCACTTGTGATATTTCCCATTGCTGTGTTTAAATTACAAGTATAAAACTTTTTTTGTGCTTTGTTATTTAATAGCCATTTCAGGGCCATATAATAGAGCTAGCCAGGCAAACTTGAAAAAAATTTTTGAAATTCAGTTAAAAAGTATATCAGTGCATCACGCAGAAAGGAAAAAAAATAGGTTAAGAGGACAAATTTTTCCCTTCAAATGTGTTACTAACAGACCGCACTCTCTTGTTCTGCAAATTATATTTCCTCACCCAGCAGTGGTTTGCCTAAAGATACCAATTTATCCCTGACCACCTCACCAGTGCTCTCCCTGCTACCTCCTTTTATAAGAGCAAGGGCTTGCACTCTAATGTCACTAATATTTTGGGAAGGGTCGGTCTTTTGCACCAAGCAGCAGGTTGTACAGCCACAAGCTTGGCCCAAAGTTGTGTATTTATGCAGTTAGAAAATATGCCAAGGTTTTGGGGAAAGCACATGGACATTTTAACCTGTTATCATTTATTTTGTCTTTTAGTCRATGTTTTGTGCATAATCAGCCAATTATCTTCTCCCCTGACAAGAAAATCCTTACAGCTACACAGGGAGTAACAGGAAAACCCTTCCACAATAGATTTTAGAAAATTACATATGAAATCAGATGTTCTTCTGGCAAAAATCAGTATACACTTCACTTTAATTGCACATTATCTATGCCAAACGAGCATCTGGCYCAGTATCTAAAGCAAGCTTCCAAAATTTAGAAACTTGGAAAACAACACATAAAATCTTTCCTTTCCCCAAAAGCATGGAGTTTCCCTTTAAAATTCCATAAATCTCAGTTGCAGGATAAGTAATTTTCAACAAATATCAGGTTAATCTTCCAATCGTGAGAAACAAGAGCTTCTGACTGCAAGATAAAATGAACTCCCAGTGCAACTCTTCCTGCTGTTGYGACTTCCCACTCCCCAGAAGTCTGCTCCTAAGCCTGCTCCGGTCACATCACCTGCYAGAGGAGCCAGCCCAGGACTTTGCTTTTTGTCCAAAGAAAGAAGAAGGAGCACCAGGGTTGTGAGCAGGGGGAGGGTCGTGATGTCTTCRCCTCCTCAGGAGAGGACTGAGACATCTTCCCCTCAACAAACACACAGAGCGGCCAGCACGAGGCACTCGTTCGGCAATCTCAGCTGCCACGGTGACTTCTGGATACGCTCCCTTTAACTACTGGGAAAAGGAAACAAGCTGCAATACACATTCATGCAGTCAATAATCAAGAAAAGCCACTGACACTTCATTATACACATATTTTTATTAATAAAAGTTTGTTTTTCCCACCAAGTCTGTAGAGGAAAATCATGCAATAGCTAGAGGGCCCTTGCCTTGCGGGCTGCGGCATATGAAATACGGTCCTGATAAAAATTAAGCTAGTGTGGTGGTTTGGTGAAACTGGATTTTCAGCACTTATTCAGCAAGCCCTGAATAATTCAGCAGTAGCTTTTCTTCCTGTGAATAACACATTCAATGTTGAACTCATGCCGAYAAAAACTTACATCGCATCATTGTGAATTTTCTGCTGTACATAACAYTAGCAGTGATGCTTACAGATAAATGTCTAATGGTCTTTGGTTACAAAACTGCTCTGTGGGTACTCCCAAAGCCATGCGATTGCAACAKAACAGTGGTAACCTCAAACTAATAAACCCTTCTGGCAGGAGGGACATACTAGGTCGAGTCTGGCACTGCATCAGTGTGGCCACGTGGCTTTAGATCAGCTTGGAGAATGGACAACAGAAGTTCACTTCTGCCCAGGTGTACAATATAGACATACCCCTACTATTAACACCTGTCTACCATTACTTAAATGCTCCCAAACACAATACTTTTCCATACACCACGTTGGTTGGTTGCTTGGTTTCTTGATAGAGAAGAAAAATGAGATTTTCTCTCTAATCACCTTTTTCTCATCAATCTCCCTAATAACTTCTGAATCTATTGACTATTTTTAACCACATTTGAAAGGGGGATTATGGTAACGATATACGATACTGTGTTTCTGCAAGTTTTGTGGAAACTGGCAGCTGAGTAGAAGAGAGACGCCTAAACGAGTGGCCCAACAAAAGGAAAAGCTGCAACATGAGCTCAGCAGGTCTCTGCTTTCTCCAGCCCMTGTATTCATTCTCGTGGCCATCCGACTTGCGCGCGCTGGTCAGACACCTGCTATCCACACACCCAGGACTCACAGAACAGGCTGCTTCTTGCCCAGGCTGCAGTTAAGAGGGATAGGAARGGGCAAGGGATCTGCGGCAGAATTGGAGACGCTGCCTTTACAGACCTCTGTCGCTTCTCGCCCTCGGTAATCTTTTCCAGGGTGAAGAGCCTCAGCTTGCACTGTAATACCCCATAAAGGAGTCATCCCATCCTCATCCTCTCTGAAACTTTTTGGGAAGGCAGATCAGAGCTAAACGCAGTATAAATACGTGCCCACACCATTAATATTTTCAGCTGGATAACAACGTTCTCCATCCCTTTCCTAATAGCTCCTAGACCCCCCAATTTGCTTTTTGGACCATTGCTGAGCAACTGAGTTGATGCCTTCATGGCACAAACTATCATAACCCAAATATGTTACTCCCAAGTGGTAACGGTCAGCTCAGAGACAATCATTTTATACATGAAATAAGGATTGTTTTTCCTCACGCGCATCCCTGTACATTTACAGATATTGAACATCATGTTTTTCTGCCTCACAAGATCCTTCTGTTACTCTCCACACTTGGTTTCATCTTTATTGCCCAAAAAAACTTAGTGCTATTATTCATTCCCCTTCCCAATTTRTTATGAATATATTGAACAATGTGTTCAGCTGCCTTAGCCATGAAATCATTCTCTCTTTCCGCAAGGCATTCATTCYGCCCCTTTTATGCAAGTTGAAAGAACTGAATTTTGGAGAGGGATGAAAGAGAGAAATTGCAAAATAAAAGGTGCAAAAAATAATACGACCAGAAAGAAGCAGATTACAAGAAAATAATACATCTGGGAAAGTATACYGCATTTCTCCCATCCTTAGATTCCCTACTGGGGACACACACTACTCTGGATTCCTCCTGGGTGCACCCATTTCTGTGCCGTGGTGGGACAGCACAGGACCTCTCTGTGGCTGACTCTAAGCACACACTGATGCGCAGCCTGTACAGGGGATGGGATCAGCCAAGTGCTTCCCTTGGGGCTGAGCGGAGACAACGTAGCGCTGAGCAATGGCAAATCAGTCCATGCCTGGGGCCATGCCAGGAAAGGGGATTATCTTGCTTGCCATAAGCGAAATACTTTGAATGAATAAATCCACATCCTAAAGCCATCCAGACTCTGGCATCTTTACAAAACTGCACCACATCTTCAAAGCTAATCACTCAAAGCTGATGGCTGAACATTGCCCCTTCGGCCTCTGAGCACACAGGCCTGGACTATTTTCCAGATCACCAGACGAATGCCAGRAGGCGTTTAGGAATGCCGTAGCTATGTCCAGGAGGTCAGTGATCAACCAGGAGCTGCACTTGCTCATCACGCTTTCATGGCAAGAGGTCTGSGACCCTCCAGTTAGTCACTCTACACTACGAAAAGCAAAGAGGAGGTYGATCAAGTTCTAGTGCACACGCCAGATTTATCCTTGGTGCTTTAGAAAAGCACCAGCTTTCAAACGCATCACCTTTCGCAGTCGCAATTCGCCTTTCACAGTCATTCATACGTCTCCTCCTCTGCCCCCAGGTTTCTCTGCTGCAATAAGTTTTGTCTCAGCCTGCATAGCTCCAACACCCAAGCAATGCATCAAGCGTCAGTTTAAGTGAATAAGATATTGGATTCAGGAGGAGAATAATAAAATGAAATTCTATGAGTCCATGAGATCAGACTGCATGATCTCACAGCTGTGCTAAATCCCTAACGATAAAACCCCTAAATATGCCATATTTTAAGATCAAATATCATCACAGCCAAGGTACATTGTATTTAGAATAAATTCTCCTAAAAATGTATTATTAATAAGCACAAACATTGCCAATAGCACATCTGACAAGAAACTTCAAATATTAAGATTTTTCTTTTAAATCTGCATTTCTTATAGAACAAACATTCCTAACATTTTGTATCAAATAATTCTGGAATATTTCATTTGTCTCATTTCCATTTGCATCATTTCCATTCATTCAACTGAGAATGTTTTATTACATTGAAGAGATTGCAATAATCTCTTTGTAGAGGTAAGTCTAAATGAAACACTTTAGCACTTAAATGGAAGAAAAGAAGTTTTCTAGTTAGAGACCCATAAAAATCAGCAGGTATCTGGTAAACATTTCCATTTAGATGAAACTACACTCTTCACTGGAAAACTATCCCACCTGCAGATTGGATTAATTCTGCTTAATAGTTACAGATATCTGCRAACTGCTGCAAAATACAAAGCCATTAAAACAAGCCCACATGTAAGTGATGATTACCAATTTGTTTTGGTTATTCACCTTTGTAGGATGGCTGACTTGCAGTATAAAAGTAGTAGGAAACACAGGGATTGTATCGGTGAAACCAACCCCCYCGTTCTCAAAAATGTGAAAGGGACTTTCCCCACTTTATTTTCAGGAGCGCTGCGGCGCCCGTTGCAACTCTCCCAAGGGCTCAGCTGCTAGGCAGCCACGCTGCGAACAGCGCTGTGTTCTCCTGCCCGGTGGGACCCAGGAGACTGCTTTCCCTTCCTGTGCAAAGATATAACTAACGGTACCTGCATTTTCATTTTGTCTTACTCTTTGCTATTCATTTATTCAGATTTATACCAAAACCTGAAAAGAGATGCCCAAGATTTTACAACAGCCCTTCCARAGGCTACAAAAATTATGAATAAAATCTTACTGCTCACCAAACTGCAAATTCCTCATTCTGACTCCAAAACAAATTTGTCCTCAGTTCCACCTTGTCTAAAAGTCAATGAAGA
Organism: Apteryx rowi; assembly: GCF_003343035.1. Lineage (NCBI taxonomy): Eukaryota > Metazoa > Chordata > Aves > Apterygiformes > Apterygidae > Apteryx > Apteryx rowi. The sequence continues at coordinate 15,477 of NW_020450463.1, read as the reverse complement.
TCAGCAGCATGTCTACTGGGTTAAACGGAGCAAAACGTCTGTGTTTGATCTTACACGGCACCAAAGACATTCCCTATGCCAAAGAAATGATGCTCTAAAATGATCCCCGAAAGTCTCCCTTYATCTGACTCCAGTTCCTGCTCCCAGCTCCCAAGCCAAGGCTCTCACCAAGCCTGGGAGATGGGATACTTCCCCGCCACAGCTGCGCCAGTCGCTGGACTTCTGTCTTCACTCCCGAAGGGCAGTGAATCACGCCATTCGCTCTTCTAATTTTCTCAGACATCTAAATATTTTTTCTTTCTATCAGTGTCCTTATTACAGTGAGATRGTCCAAATGGGTGACTCCTGTTCATGGTTTTACTGTATTAAACGTTGCTGGTCTCATGGGTCCTCACTTTTGGGTATGGGTTTAAGGACCGCAGTCCTCACCACAACGCTCCAGGGGGTTGTTCCTAGAYATGTTAGACACCGACATCTGCTCACCTCTGGTCTTTTTGTTTTCTCAGTCTTGACCAGCGCTAGGGACAGGTTCAGCAACAACCTGAAAAGCCTCTGTACCCAGGAAAGGCACAACAGATGATTACCCCAAATGGAAATTTCTTCATGAAACGGTAGTCATCACCAGACTGAAGAACAGATTGCAATACAACTTGATTCTCTTTAAGCCTATGCAAAATCACACATGCCCTTGTTCCATATTATCTCATTTGTTTACAAATTGTCACAAAACTTGTCAGTAACAATTTTCTAGTATTTAACAAGACCAGCCTCGTTTCATGCCGAATTTTAAGGGTTTAGTGTTAAAGGCATTCTTAGAAAATGATGGAAAGGAAAGAGCTTTCTCCTGCAGTCCAACGCCCAGCCTGACAGGCTAAGCAAAGGAGTGAACTGGCACACAGCAAACCTCAGCTTTTGCCTTGCCTGCTGCAGGATTCCCACACTGAAGCCGTTGGTCCCCTGGARCCTTTAAGGACACGCACAAAAGCCATTGTTAGAAATGAGGAAAGTCTTCATGCAACAGAGACTTCCTGGCAAGTCCTTAATTTATAGGGTTCGGATATTCCCGAAGCATTTTTAAGAATTCTTTGCAAGYGGGAGTAAGTACCCCCCTTTCTCTGATAGGATCAAATTTGCAAGCATCAGTGTTCAGGAGGCCACTTGCAAAGCCTGTTAGCTACAGTTCCTCCAGGTGTCAAGATTTGGCATTCCTTAATTTTCCTTTGAATTTCAGGTTTAATTTCAGGCAGATATCCAGAAGTAATCAGGTTCCTTAGGCAGCTAAGTACCTTTAAGGACCCAAGCCTGACTGACTACAAGTGAGCCTCCCACGCTACAAACTAGTATTCACAGCAATCTCTGACTGCCTCGTCCTCCTCCGTTTTCCTCCCTATTTCGGACCYCAACCCTTCCCTTTTGCTTTCTCCAGTTCCAGTGCACTGCGAAGGCCTCCCCCAGCAGCCAGCCTGAGTCCAGCAACACCAGTTCTCGCTGGCTTTGCATCAGCCCAAATGTTATCTGTGCACTGAGATGGCACCATATGGTTTAGGGTCAGGGAGGCCTGAGGAAACATGGGAAATGAGCCCTTCCTGAGCAAAGACCATTTTGTGCCCCACTGGACATGCCTCCTTATCACCCACCCCTGGAGCTGCCAGGCAGGGAAATGCAAAGGGCCTGCCTTTGCAATGAGTGCTGTGAAAGCAAAAGAGGAAGAAGTAAAAAAAGGCCTTTATCCCCTCCCTTGTCTAAGTAAGAGGCAGCAGGAATTTTTTCCTCATGAAGGAATCCCTGCCCTGCATTCCCATGTGCAGGGATCACCAGAAAGTCTCTCCTGCTCACCTGGACCATCCTGCAGCCAGTGAGTGATTTTCAGTACTCCCAGCATTCAGGCTCCCTGCACAATCTCTGCCCAGGCTCAGTCCCTGTTACAGAGAATTCACGGTACCTCCCAAGACGGCCCCAAAGCGTTAACCATACGAGAAACTTGAGATCTAGGAGCCTAAGGCAAATAGCTGGGAAAAAAAAGTGTGTTTGCATTGTCACCCCCCTGTGTTGCCCAGGGTCACTCTGGCTTTGAGTAAGACTTTACCCAGAACTAGTTAGCCCAGCTGCCTGACGGCCTCCCTCACACTACATAGGCATTGCAAAGCAGCAAAGGAATAAAAAGCAGAATTATTCAGGATAATCAGGGTTGACTTGCAGTTAAACAACAGCCTTTATTTGTTCCAACAATTTTAATCCAGCAGCTTTAAAATCTCATTGTGTTCAAGACATATGTTTCTTATCTAATATTCACATTAAGCTGACGATGTGCAGCAGCAGTTATAAAAAAAATCTCCTCCTCTCCAGTTTTTTGATTTACAGTAATAAATATATTTAGAAGAAAATTCTCTTCTCCAGCTGCAATCACACAACCCACTCACACATTAATTATATTGCTAGAACACTTGGAACCCAATATTACTATTTAACAGATTGTATTTTATAAGTTCCTATTGCTAGAATCTTTTTGACCTACATTACAACCAGTCTTTTCCTTATACCCACCTCTAGGCAACTGCAGATTATATCTCCTCCCAAGCCACACTTTAAACTATAATTTAATGCTGAGGTTTTCTGAAGATGGTTAAAATAAAATTCTTTATTTTTCTTGCCCCTCCCCTCCAGACAACAAGCAATGCCCACTCCTGCTGCATATCAGAGAGAAACGCCAATCTGCCAGGTTATTCTATTGAAGTGACTAATATTCTCCAGCGCTGATTAGAAAACAACTACTTTCAGAAGGAGAATGGCCAAAAGGCAGGGATAAGGTTAGGCAGCTTCAGTGAGATAAACCTGACTTGCAAGAGAATTTGTGCCAAGCCCTGCAAGTTATAGGAGGATCAGGCTGCAGTTCTTGCGTGCGCTCCAAGTAACTCATTCCACAGAGATCAGGTTTTTGGCTGGCAGACCCTGCAGCTGTTATATCCCCAGCCTGCTCACAGAGAGGATTGACCTGGGAAGTAAACACCTTTTGGGACACACATACAAAAAAGGGAAGAGAGACAGAAATAAGCAGCAAATCAGAGATGCATCTAAGAAATAACGGAGATACCAGTCCTGTTTACCGCAGAAAATGAGGCACATCAGCTCAGCAAGCTCTTCTAGGAAACACCTCCAGATGTGGTATGTCACACACAAACATAATTGCAGTGCATATGGTACGCTATTTTCAGGAACTTATTTTTTCTAGTGTCAAAAGCTTGCTAAAAACAAGATAAACCACATCCACTGCTCTCCCTTTGTCCATCAAGCTAGTCATCCCACTGCAGGATACCCAAATTCAGTTAAAACTGTTGAGAAATGGCACATACGTACCACAGGATCAATGATTGTTATTTTAAATTTCAATTAATGACTCTTCTTGAATTGCAACTCAATTTATACGCTCGTCTAAAGCAATGTATATTCATGTTTCTCTTACCAAAGAACTAATACAACACCTGAGTGGAGTGTCATATTATGAATAGTCAGGTGAGAAGCTGCTCTTCCCCATGCCTCTCCAGGAAAAGTACACTAGCTAAAGTTGCAACAGAGACAACGCCAGGATAAAATAAATATGCTCTTCTGTGAAAGGTATATACCACAGCCACTCATATGCTGACTTGACCTTGTTGCCTCTTGATTTAAATTCATCATCCATGTTAAGACTGCTCCTTTAATTAGGAAGATTAAATATGAGCTCTGAAATATGCACGCTAATGAAAATGATCCCATTTGAATTCAGTTGGAAGTGGAATTTGTTGACTTCTATCTGCTATTGAGCTATACAATATTTTTTCTCCAGTTTACTCAATTTCCATTTTGCAATGCAAAAAAAGGGCACCTGTCCACCAACTAAGTCAATCAACATTTAGAAAAGAAGCCCTGAAATCATAGGGAAAGCCTAACCTTTCAAGTATGTTAGACAAAGCAAGGAAATACAGTTCCTCAAGCTCCTCTCAACCAGAGCATCTCTGGTTTTCACAGCAACACTCACCAGCAGAACCCAAGAGTACTGGCAAGGAGCATCCCAGCACTCTTGTCGCCTGCCTTAATGTCTGTAAAGGACCACCACCCCCATGAGTTTCTAATATAGTTGGTTCATTTGATAAGATTTTGAAGCATCTTTTCTTCTTTATCTCCTTCTCTCAGTTCCTTAGAATTAAATTCCTAGTCCTCCTTTATTTCCCTACCTTCTCTCCTGTTGACTCCTTATTTTTTTTTTCACCAGCCCAGTTTTTAACATCCAAATAATGTTTTCTCCCACACTTTTCTCCTTTGAATCCTGCCCCCCTTTCACCACTGGCTCTATTACCCTTTTTTATTTTTGCCAGGTGCAGACATCTGCAAATATTCAGGCCTCCCTCCTATTGCATTCAGCATTCAGTACAAGCAGCTGGACTCAGCACAGTGCTGCGATGGCAACTATTTTTGTGTCTAATGTCAAATTGATTTTTAAAAGCATCACAGCTCCCCGTCGTTGGTGCGAACCCAAATCTCTGTTGGTGCCAGACTTGGCTGGTATCAACCCTTGACCATCACTGATACTGACAGCCAACAGCTCCCAGAACGAACGGGTTTCTCCAGCAAACTTCTTCACCCACATGATTAAAGGCTAAACCATCTGGTTAGCTAGGGGGTCTGCAACCATGAGAGGACACCTGAGTGCACCWGGTGGGCAAGAGACACACTGTGAGACAACAAAGAAGAAAATATCATATGGTTTCAACATCATATAGTTAAGAAGGAACTGCACTGGACTCTATCATGTTTATGATGGAAAAGCCAACTTTTTCATGTCATAAGAGGGCGCCTTTACTATCATTTACTCAAAAAGATAGTGGGCCCAGAAGAAGTCCTTTTCTTCTAGACTGAGTGAACATTCACACCTCTCTCACTCTATRTTAGCACAGTCCCTCATGTAACAGGAACCATCTATCCAGAACACTTCTGCAAGGAGACACTGAACAGTGTCTTCACACAGCTGAGTGACTGATTCTGGCTTCAACAGACATTTGAAAACACTCAGGAATAGATCCTTATCTCCTTACATATGTATTTTGACGTTAAAATCCAAAGTGAATTGGCAAATGATTAGCCTACAGCACTGTGGAGGAAAGAAATGCCTAACTTCAATGCTTAAACACTGTCTTTATCTATGTAYGGATTTAATAGGTCCTATCAACCTTTAGCTAAAGGGTTAATCTCTAGAAATAAGAAATCAGTGCAGCCTCAGCACAGATACCAGCGCAGCACAGGCTTGCTTTTGTGTGCACAATGGGTGCACCCTGTAGCAGCTGAGTCTTAGTCTCAAATTTAAGAGACTTATGCTCAAGGTAAAGTTGCTTTCCGCCTGCCCCCGACTCCCACCCCACATCATGTACCAATACTGCCGTGTGCTAATAAAATACATGCTTCTCCCATAGTGCAGAACCAGACCAGCAGACATCAGCCTGAGGCCCTGTCACCCCTTCAAAGATTTTCACAGAAGTCTTAACAGAGTTTCCATTTGTTAATGTATTTTGGATATAAACCTGCCAAATCTGCTTCAAAGCACCCAGAAGACTTGACACACCTTTACCAGTGTCTGTTCTGACCCTGTCTCCCAAGCTGTGCAGAGTAGAGACTGTGACAGCAGCTTAGCAAAGAACCTGAGCTGCTTTTCCAAAAGTCACTTTAAGACATTGGGGCAAATCCCCAGTACAGATGACGCCCTGCGTTTATTTCAGGCCAAGAATGCAGCAAGCTCCCTCCTTTTCCAGTGAAGGATAGCAGCTTTTTCGCTGCTTGCCAACATAAATGTGAGTCTGCAAATCCCACACCACAACCAGAAATAATGCCCTTATTTTTAGTTTAATAGTGTCTAGCCTTGAAGGTAAAAGACATTATTATAGTTTTGGGTTTGCTCCAAATGTGGAAGAGAGTCATGTTATAATAAATTGTCTCATTCACCACCATATCCATCTCTTCACCAACACCATTGCAGAAGTCATGAAACTTCCAGACCCAACAAGCCACGTATCAAGACCCTCATAAGGCCAAGAGTGACAGCAGTTAGGGAAGTGGAAGCAGGACAGCCCTAGGARGAGTTAGCAGATCTGCAGACACCCATTTCACCAGGCTGGGTCACAGCCGTGACTCAGATGAACGACGTTCTTTGCTGKCTCGTTTCCTTCCAGGATTCACATTTCCTGGCAGCAATCCTTTGAACACAGCACCAGAGCCCACCACACGATGCACTGTGAGAGCAGGATCCAGTCTTAAGGAGACAGAAAGCTGGCCATAAAAAAAMCATAAATTGGCAAGTTTTGATCTACCCTACCTACACCCAAAAGTCTAAAGGTTGGTGCATAGCTTAAAGTTAGTTAAGCTCCCTCTCTAGAGGTGGAGAGAGACAAATACCCTCTGGAGATGTCTGGCTCTCTCTCTCAGTAGCTCAGAGGTATAATTTCTAGACAGCTACAGTTAAGAGAGACTAATCCTAACCTCCAAATAGAATGACAAGCTGACAGGCTGTAGGTTCTCCAGCAAAGTTAAGTGATGAAACTGCCAGTTTCTGTAAATTGGTTCACTATTTCTATGGTCAGCAAAACCAGACAGTTTCCTCTTGTGGGCTGAACATCTAACAGTTCTTGAAAATCATGCAAAAATGCTAGAAAATACAAAAAAAAAAGAGAGAGAGGGAAAGATTGTGGAGAAAACACCAAAAAAATGTTGATGGTATTCTTTACACGGGTGGTCAGTAATTCCTTAAAAAGAGAGAGAGGGAAAGATTGTGGAGAAAACACCAAAAAAATGTTGATGGTATTCTTTACACGGGTGGTCAGTAATTCCTTTCCTCACATGCTCAGAATAATGACGTTTAGACATAACTGACATTTAGAAGACAATAAACAAAATACTAATGTTAAGAAACAATACACTTTTCCCCTCAACTACTGCTAACACTTCTGCTAATACCAGGATACTAGAAGAAGGATTCAAAGCAGTTAGGAGGAAATTCAAACATTTTAAATACAAATTAAAATCTAATTGTACACATAGGAAAAAATGGAAATAACCATTTAGTGTTAGAAGTCAGTAAGGCTGGAAGCACCAGAGRGAGAGAAAATGAAGAACATTTGCGCTGTGCAGTAAGGGAGGCTGACACAATTTTGGCTGCACAGACAGTAATATTTGGAGGAAGGAAAAGTAAAAGCAGTAAAATTCTCCTATTCTGTATAGCTGTCTTGTGGCAATCCTTGAAACGCTCCATCCTGTGATTTTAAGCACAGGTAAATGGAGCTTGCTTACTTGCAGAGAGGACAGCATTATATAGGATTAAGGGGCTGGAAGAACTGACAAAGAAAAGAGTAGTACATTTCAACAGTGGCAAAGATTGATTAAAAGAAGGGATTTCTTTGCAATATATGAATATTTTTTAGTGTGAATATATCAAAGACAGGGAGGAATTACTTAGGATGATGCACCATGGAACACTAACTCAAAGCGGTGAACAGTTACAAACGGAGATTAGGGGAAAAGAAACTATTGAAAACAAAATATATCAAAACTGTAGATTACAGTTTGCTAAAGAATCATGGAATACACACACCTGTAACATCCTGGATAAAATACTGCCAAATGCAGCCAGAAGAGTCATTCAGTATCAACAACTACTTTTTTTTTTTCCCTCCTTCTTTTTCTAACATTTACACATCTCAAAAGCATCCAGGCAAAGAGGAGAGCATGCTGAAAATTTGCAGGAACTCCCCTACACTTTTTTTTCTAACCCTCTGGGCCACCATTGTTCAACCTGCATTTTCTTAAAATCTGGAGGAAATAAGAGCGATCACCCCATTATAAACATATCAGAAAGAAGACACTAGAGAAGTTTGCGCAGAACAAGATTAGATGTAGATGCGAGATAAATATGCAAAAAGCACAATGTTACTGAGTCAAAGAAGGTTTCAGACAGAAAACCAGAGGGTATAAACCATGACATACCATGATGTCGCTTGTCCTGCGACAGACTGGTATTTTCTTAAACCAGTGCTTCTTGGCAGCATGTGCACTAATCCACAAAGTTTGTATGCACCTTTCGGCATTGTAGCATGAGCTATGCCCGTGTTTTCTGGCAGGCAGCACTCTAGGGTAACTGGTTCCCAATTCACAGCTGGGCAGTAGTTTAGCTGTTGACTGGGAGCCAGTCATCTCAGAGCAGTAGAAGAGCAGCCCTTGCCTGCAAACAGAGCTTCCGCTAGCAGACAGAGTGCCACGGCTTGATTTCAATGTCATGTCAAACACGTTAGTCTAAGGCATTTTCAATAGCACATATATTTATCACACAGCGTGTTACGGCGCTAAAGCAAGCTGAAGACTTCGCTTGCTGTGCGGTTGTACCCAGTCTTACCAATTGCACACGGGCGTCACAGTCCCAAATAATAAACTCATGGAGCTGGATCAGATGATTTCTTAAATCCTACCTCCTAATTAGGTACTAAAGCATAGCGTCATTACCGCACCAGACCAGATCACAGAAGTGAGTCATGGCATACCCTGGAGACTTTTACTTAAAGGGCTTTCAACAGAATACTTTCAACCTGATTTGCATGAACTGATGACAGTCCAGATTATTTCTGTAGCAAACTACACGAGAAAGTCTCCGCCATAAAATTCAGACCCCTCCACCACCACCATGTATATAAAATCAGTGCCACAACAGAAAGCAAGAGAATGCTGCATGCTTAGTCCAGGGAGAAGTAGCTACAGAAACAAACATGAAACCAGTGTGGTAACTGCACAAAGAACAAGCTGCTACCGTTGTACTTTCCACTGTGACTTGTAAAGTATTTTAAGGAGAGAGCCACATAACAAATAAATAGAGAAGTGTTCTAATCAATTACTATCACCTAATATAAGTAAAATACAGATTACCATTAAGGGGGTGTCGCGAAAGGAGGGGGGGGGAAATAAAGTTAGACTTTCACAGGGGGAAAATAAAGTTAGACTTCAGTAACTTTTCCCATTTTAGGTTCCAACTAAGAAAAAAGACTGTTTACACATGGCACTGTCTTAACAGCATTTATCCCCCTAAGAACAGTATGATAATAGTTCAAAAACATGCTGAGTACTATTTTAGCACACAGTAACAAAAATATACTCTATCGTTTTCAATAATCATTTACAATGACAAGTACAAAAACAGAAACAGCAACTGCTGCTCTGTCACAGACTGATTGCACATATGGGGAGGATCAGGATTTACCAAACTAGAAAATAAAATGATTAAGAAAAAATCTGTGCAAAATTCATCACTTCTGTTTTCTGCTACATCAGCCTAAATCAGTCAAGTCAGTATAGGACCTGCGCCAAAGCGATTTTGATCAGCAGGAACACAGAACCGCCACCTTCCATCTTACATGGGATTGCTGCGATGGAAGATACTGGTTTAGAATGAAAAATGGCTTTTGTCATTTTTTTCCAGATATTTTAATGAAATGAATACCTTTTCTTGTATTTCTCTGAACCTCTGCAAGAGAGAGTTCATTTCCTTCCGACCTCTCTTCTTTCGCAAYTATATTTCTCGCTGTTTCGTTGCATGTGGTGTCCCACAATGGCAGGAGAACCACAGATGACTGAAGGAGCAGGAGTTGCAACTAAGAACCAGCAATGAGAGGGGCAGCTACAGAAAATTCACCCACACCTTCATGTTTCTTCAGGCCAGAACTTTCAATAATTTTGATAGCAACACTGTTTGCTGCTCAGAACCACACACCATCGGCCTTTCTTTGGRCYCACCTTGTATTACAGCAACTTTCAGCAACGCCAAGCTGACAGGATTTAATAACATGTTAGTTATAAGCATGCTACATGTTTTTGTTGGCCATAGTTCACACGGCTCAAGGAAATAATTCATTTCAAGTTTCCGTTCTTCAGGCAAAGTAATTTACAACAGAGAGCCAAAGAGCCCTGCTGCTGTGCGACATGTGACCCTCGCAGCGTGTGTCACAGCAGCTGAAATGAAAACAAAAAGTTGTAATTTGCTGCCCACATGGAGTGTCACAGAGAACAATCAGCCAGAAATGAGGGATTCTTCCCTGCTGGAAAGTTTCAAAAGAAGTCATTTGTTTGCCTGTCATCCCCCTCACTACCGTGCTACTCCACTTGCAATTAAAGTTCTCAGCTTTCTTTACAACAGTAAACAGTTTTAACCAATACAACACACTCCAAATTGTCAGTGTGGTGTAGAGAACCTCAGAAGACAGTAAGGATTAACATAAACATTGTATTTTGGCCCAGAGACCATATGTTGATCACATCCCGAGCCAACCCACTCCAGCATCAGTTAAGAGAAGAGGAAAGGGGTGTGAGAAAAATTGCTGACCCTTTCTCGTCTGCTGTTGTTTTCTTCTGCTTAAATACTAAGCACAATATTAACACAAAAGTACCAGCCATCAAACTACAGAAGTCTCAAAAAATCCACCTGATGCACAAAGAGAAGACAGTTGAGTTCACCTCACCTACCATCACCAATCTATATTCTAGACCTCTGAGTCTAAGCTACTAATTCTAGGCTTCTTTTTTAGCAAACAGAGATACATTGGTGCTTGCAGAGCATGACCAATCTCCTCCTGAAATGGAGAGCTCAGTTACATCAGACAAAATAAGTGCTGGTTTCTATTTTACACAGAGGGGTCACGTGATATGAAGATGTCCAGTTACAACATCAAAGTCTACATTTAGTCAGAGAAATCCCATATAGTCAGGAATTCCCAAAACATGTATGAAAACTGAGCCTTGAAGTCCGCAGGGTATCCGAGAGTGACAGAGTTCATGGGTGCCCAAGCACACATTCCCGTGCCACCTGGGTGACCTGTAGAAACGCCCTGTGGAACTGCATTTTGGGTTGCCCAGGACTTTGTAATCTGCAAGCTCATACAGAACCCATTAATCTCCTGCAGAGATAAGCAGATGGTTATCCTAAGAGATGCTATGGTTTCCAGTGTAGTCCTGAGCAGGGAGGAGACTCCTTTCCATCTCTTTTTAATATCTACACGAGCAACCGCCCTGGTCCTCAAGCCTGCCAATCCAATAACCCTTAGCACAAACTTATGCAACCCAACAAAATAATTTCTTTTCCCAGAGGAACTGTCCCACTGTCTGACTGTTTTAACGAAGCAGCTGAAGGAGTTTGTAAATCAAGATCAAACTGCCTCTCACAGCATTACTAGCTCTTGGGGTATTTTCCACAAGTAATGGCTCTAGATGGAGCCCAGCTCCCAGCCCTGCAATTCCAGTGCTCTCATGAGGGGAAAAAAGGGGTGCAGGGAGGAAAAACACCACCCTTGGCTGTTCCCATATCAAGTGGGGCAAGCAGTTAACAAGGACAAACCAGGCAACGGGCAGAGAAGTCACTTGCAGAACTGCATTAAAGTCTATGCAGAAACTTCACAGAAATGGGCTGTTTCCCTTTCCTTTCCCTTTCGAGATCTGTTTTTTGATGTAGCCTTTGATAACCAGGCAGTTGTATTGCAAAGATAAGCCACCTGCAATCATTCTCTTATTCTAGCACTCCTGTGTTCAAAAAAAGGAGTATTTCACTATCATTATCCTTTGAGAGTTGCCTCTAGGCGGGGATTATTGGCAGCTCAATAGCCAAGATGCACAGAAAAGCGATGCTGGGAGAGGGACGCCACATCAGCTCATTCTTCCAATCTCCCAGGACCTTAAAAGAACTCAGAAGCACAGAAAACAGTGGGGAAGCAGCATGAATGCAAACCTCAAATCCTGCTTTCTTTTCTAATTGATCCTCCATGCATTCCCACAAAGGGAAAATGACCCAACAGAGTCCCATTCCCCTCCCTTTCCTCTTTATTCCTACCAGGATGTAACACACAAGCCATCTTTAGCAAAAACCAGATAGCAGCACCACTCTGCAAACAGATCACCATGGCAAATCTAAGAAGCAGCAGCGTTCAAAGACAAGAACATGCTCCATGGTCTTGCACTACAGTTCTCTTCAAGGCAACCTCTTCCCAACAGCAATGGCAGCTGTAGGTCTAATGCAGCAAGCCTTATTCATAGGATACATGTTTTCAAAACGAGGAATGGCCCCATTCGATACACTTCATCAACCACTGCGAAAGAATCTGCCTATTTACAGGTTCTTAACTTTGTCATTGGCAAGCAAAAAATAATCACAGTTTTGGAAGGGCTTACACCCTCCAGGCAAAAGCATAAAGCCCTTTTCATAAACAAGGCTATAAATAAGACACTTGCTGAAAAGCACAAAATCAAGAAAAGAAAACAAAATGGACAGATAATGCATCAGATTAAAATCTCAAATAATTTAAAATGGGTATGACATTTTATAACAGCTTAGTCTTTGCGTGAGCACACACAAATGCTCCCAACCTTTCTTGCAGCAGGAACTGTTATTAACAGCCACAAATAGATATTAGGCATGATGTTACAATAAAGAACCCTGCAGCAGGGAGCTATGAAAATGCCTTGGACCTGGCTGATAGATATAGGAAGAGCTCAGTGTCTGTCTAGTGCCCTTCTCAAACATGAAACCATGTAAAACTCTGTTCATTAACTCCCAGTGTAAGGTGAAAACAGATGTCAGATGCACCCTCAGTGAAATTACTATTAAATCTTGGATTTTAAGATCCCACTTCGAACATGAACAGTGCTCTGACTTCTCAAAAAGGACAGCCATTCACCAAATACTAACTAGCTGTTTACTTCAAATTTTAACATTTGCAGGCAGAGCCAGCTCTAGCCTGGACCATGAGCAGATTTTGAGAACACAAGCAGTAATTCACAAAAGGGAGATCCAAGTTTCTAGTCGAGTCTACTTGACTCCAAGAACAGGGTCAGAAAAGACATTCCTAATCTTTTAATGCAGCTACAGCCACAGCATCACCTAGAGGACTTCACCACACGAGGCTGGGAGAACACAGTGAAAAGCCTCTAGAGCAGTTCTGTAACCATGAGCTCAAGGGTGCTGCGTGGTCTGGACCATCAGGTGTTATTACTGGCCACAGATACACTAGTTTGGCTGAATGCTGTACCTTTGTATGGAGGCATTGATTTTGGCCAGAAAGGGCAGACTTCTAAAATGTCATTATTAAAAATATGATCTCTTACCATGAGAGGGACTGGAGCGCCTAAGGAAAAATTGTTGGTTTCCTTTTCAAATTGTGCTCCAGGCATCAAAGGAAGACACTGCCTTATGTTGTATGAGCTTAATTCCCAAAGTAGCAAAAAGTCTGATATAAAGTCTTCACAAGACTCAGTCCCAGGGACAGCTGAGCCATCAGCGATACTTACACCTTTGGATGTCTTCATTTCAAAGACCTCTGCAGGGTAAAATTCAGAACCAACCCAGAAAAAAAACAAAAGATAACTAACAGAGATGCCAACGTGGAAGTCCCTGTAGGCAAAAATTTTGCTGGCTTTAGAAACTTGCACAGTATCGCTGCCATTCATTCCTGAAAGTGCAGGACATCCCTGAAGATACATGCTGTGGTAGGGAAAAATAGTTCAAATGAATACAATTCAGTTTAGACGAAGGCAGTACAAGGCAACTTCAACAATTTTTATTCTTGCTGGGACTGGGGACAGGGAGCAGTACCAGGCTCCATCAGAAGTGGCCAACTCCTTCCAACTCCTAAAGCCAGCTTCATCCAGAGAAGACCAATGAAGATGCCTCAGTGGCCAGCTATTTCTGTTGAGCATGCATAAGGAGAATCCAACATGAGCTACTGTTGGCTCTGCACCCACTTGGATTAAAGTTATTCACGGTACTGTACTCTGTGATATTTAGGAGAAAAATGGGGATGGGGAAAAGAAAGAAGGGGATTACACTTTCTGAATGCCAAAAGTATTTCAGCTGGACTTGCCCAGAACAGTCAAAATAGTCATAAAGCATTCCTTTTTATAACTCATGAATGTAAGGGGTAGACTGTCCTCTAGCAGCACAGGTCAGCTCACTTCTTACAAAAACAAAACCACATTTATCACACTGAGGCACTTGTCTCCTCTTCCAAATTCTTTAATGATTAATATGGGAAAATGCTGGTCAGAAAGCAACCTAATCATTCTCTTCTTCTGTACCACCAAGGCTGTTTAACTGTAGAAATGCTATGGAAATACAATGGTATTCATTACCCCTCTCACCTCCAAACCTGCTGTGGGAAGGTTCTAGGAAATCAAGATGTGCCATTTACCTTTGCTGAAGTTGATACCAAACAACTAGAACCTTTAAACTGGTAATCATTAATTAGTGCCTCTAGCCACCATGCTCAGTGAGCACAGTAATTGACAGGGTACAGACAGCAATGCCATCATGAAGGCTGATGGGACTTATCTTCGCAGGCATCTATAGTTCTCATTAACAACGGCACGCAAACTGCCTTGGGTCACACAGTTGGGTCAGAGTTTAATCAAGTGAATCTATTTCTTCTCTTTTTCTGTGATGGCTCCAAAGCATTAAAGATGCCACATACTGGGAAATAGCTAATGTTGTTGCTTTTCACTTTGTCAATGTCTTACAAATCACCTATGCACATATTCTTTGTTACAAATCACATACACAAGAAAAAAATCACATCACTGCAGTAGTTTATTCAAAAGACCACTGACTACCAAAGGCAGTAGGAGCAACTCATGAGACTGCGAAGTAGTATTCGTAGCTGTGTCGTTTAAGCCAGCTGCTTAGACACCTATTGACTTTTAAGGTGAAGAACTGTTCTACAGTAAATGTTTCTTGACAATTCTCTTCATGCTGCTGCAAGAGGCCTTATTTTGGCATCATCTACTCATGGGACCATACTACATGCCAGCACTCTTCACTGTCTGCTGCTACCCAAGATAACTGTTCCGAATTACACATTTGAGGCTCAAAGACTGCCCTGCTCAAATCCTAATGACCACATCCACTCAGTTGAGGGGGGGGGGGAGAGGGAAGGGAGGGGACAAAAGAGCACAGTTATGTCCAGAGAGTGGGTTTTGTTTTGAATGGGAGGGGGGTTGTCTTTCAAAAAAGAAAAGAAAACCAAAAAAACTCCACCCAACCCTTCTGCATTTAACTTGGCTTTTAAATTCTAGTTTGCTCAAAATCCTCCCTCCCCTCCACACAAGACTGTTTTGAAGCAACACTCCAAACACCAAGGGTCCTGGCAAGAGTAAGACTTCAATAAACATTAAATAAAAGATTTAAAACAGGAGCTGGAACTGGTGCTGAGAGCATAACTGCCACACTGGATTAGCTCTCACTAGTCTGTTAATATTTCAAGTTAAAATGTTACAGAGCCATGAGACTCTCAGAGCAGGACAATAATTCTTCAATATTATTAAGGTCTGTAGTTTATACAGCGCCCCTCTGCCAGCTTATCACTGAAGCATGTAAACCATCAGGCAGGGAGAGAGCATGTCGGCTGGAAGTGCGATAGACCATATGAACAGCACTTA